>NC_057810.1:545119002-545119764 GCF_018294505.1 Triticum aestivum | reverse complement strand
GGATGTAGGCGGGATTGGGAACAAGAAACATCGCACACGGTCCGTAGATAACACCCATGTGTTACAAAACAGAAAAACCCTCCTCGAGGTGGGCAGATATTTTCTAGGGATACAGGCGGGATTGGGAACAAGAAACATCGCACATGGTCCGGAGATAACAACCGTGTGTTATGAAACAGAAAAACCCTCGAGGCGGGCCAATATTTTTGAGAGGGGGAGCCTCGTGGAGCCCAATGTACTGTGCAGATGTGTGCGTGACAGGGGCACCGGCGTGGCACGTGGTTAGTTTGAGTGAACCGTGTCTGTTGTGTCATGCGACTTGTCTAATGTTCATACATTTGGCGAAAAATGACGCGGAGAGGGCCAGAACACGAACACACTTGCATGTGGACCAAATTTATGTATGAAAAGGGTGGTTTGATTTTCAAATACCAAATGCAACTTCAGTGTCGCACCTATCTCGCAAAGCGCACGGTATTTCTTGTCCCCCCCTCGTGTCGGCACGAAGGGAATCCTAAGCTGTGAATGCATGCCCCCAAACCGAGGCTCACCTAACAAAGTGCAAAGTAGCTAGCATCCCCCCTCCTCCCTCTTGTCAGCACGAAGGGAATCCTAAGCTATGAATGGATCCCCCCCAACCGTAATACACCTACAAAGGGCGAAGTAGCTAGCAGCCCCCCTCGTGTCGGCACTAAGGGAATCCTAAGCTATGAATGCATTCCCCCCACCCCAACCGAGGCTCACCTAGCAAAGTGCAAAGTA
>NC_057810.1:544938226-545118992 GCF_018294505.1 Triticum aestivum | reverse complement strand
GAGAAGTAGCTAGCAGCCCCCCTCATGTCGGCATAGAGGGAATCCTAAGCTATGAATGCATCCACCCCCCAATCGAGGTTCACCTAGCAAAGTGCAAAGTAGTAGCTCCCCCCCAGACACACACCCTTTCAGTAGGCGGTCCAAAGAGGCATCTCACCAAGATTGATCGTAAAATAGACCAAGAATAATCCACCATGGTCGTACAACCTCTCTCTTGTTGCTGGTCAAAGTGATGGTCGCCCATGCGACCCCAGAGATAGGCTAGCTCGCTAATAATCACGCGAGTACCTTGTCCCCGAAGACAACCACTGCATGCATGTGGCCCAAACATATGTATGGAGAGGTGTGTTTTTTAGTACACAATGGAACAACTTTGATGTGGCACCGTGATTTCGAACTAGAAATGCCCAAACTGAGTGAGGGTTAGGTTGATAATGAATATGTATGTTACACCACACTTCAAGCCGACGACGGGGATTCATGCATGCATGCGTGCATAGTGTATGCGCTCAAACTTTAATTAGTTCTGAATCTCACCATGACCTATACTATGATAACACGAACCAAATGAAGAATCCACCATGGTAACCTATCTTGTTGTCGATCAAGGTGATCATGGATGTCCACACGGGCCCACGAATATATAGGCTTGTCGCCGATAACCACGCGATGGAGTGTACCATTCAAAGACAACCACTACATGCATGTGTATGGAGGTGATGCATGCATGCATGTTTGAATACCATTTCACAACACTGATGTGGCGCGTGCATTGAAAATCATACACTCTCAGTCTCACCACACAGAGCGAGATCGGTTCATGACATGTCGTGTTGTACTAGCCACTTTGACTTGATGTGAGGGATTCATGCGTACACATGCATATATATATATATATATATATATATATATATATATATATATATAGACACATACACACATATATACATACTGTATTACAATCAAAAAAATGACCCCCTCCTAAGTCAAATTAACCACTCTTGTTGTCAGGCAGAAAGTAGTGATGGACCAAGTAGGCCCACAGATGGAAAGCATCGATATCGCTGATAACCCCTTAAGTGGGTGCGAGAGGACAACCACCATCGCTTTGCATGTGGGCCAAACATATGTTGAATACCTAAAATGCACAACTTTGATGTGCCACATGCCTCAAAAACCATAAACCATGCACCCACACGGAGCGAGGTTCATGAAGCGTACTACATATGATGGTCCTCTTCCCCCTCTTCGACGCATACTATATACTCCTACCGTAATACAACCCAAAAAGAATCCTCATCGATGGTGAAATTAATTAACCTCTCTTGATGTAGGTCAAAGTGATGCATGCATCGATGACGGCCTCATGGGCCCACAGATGGAAGCGTCACATATGAGTGTCCTAGCTAGGATAATCACCGCCTGCATGCATGTGGCGTAAAGAGGTGTTGTGTGATGTTTGAATAGCCATTTTCACAATTTTAATGTGGCACATGCCTCGGAAACCGAAAAGTCCCGACACTGAGTGAGGTGTACTTGTTCACGGATGCGTACGTATAGTATATATACATGCTAGTCCCCTTCCACCTCTTCGACACGTACTATATACCACCATAACACAAACAAAAAAGATTCTACATTGCTGGTTAAATTAACCTCACCACTAGTTGTTCGTCAAAGTGATGGACGACGACCTCGCGGGCCCACAGAAAGCGTCATACATGAGTATCGAGTGTCGTGTAGGACAACCATCGACTACATGTGGCCAACACATGTATGTATGAAAGGGTTGTGTACTGTTTGAAATTACGAATTCACGACTCTGATGTGACACCGGCCTGCCTAACAAAACGGCCAACCCACACGCTGGCTCACAACTCATAGTGTACTACGAGCCACCCATCACCCCCAAACGCACACACCCATACACACACACACCAGGAATCCACCGCAACTACGATGCATGTTAAATTAAATATCCCGCGGTGAACATATATATGTTACCAAAGTAGGGACGTTATAATTTTGAAAAAATCAGAGATCATTAAGACGTTTTAGTACATTAATTGATTGATTTTCTATGGGTATAATGTGCAAAAATCAAATTCGAGCTACATGCACACGTGTAGTGCACCTAAATGGATTGCAAAAACACATGTGTCTCACTGGGTGCATGTTTACTCCCGGTGCAACAAGTTTCACACAATGAGAATCTCGATTTTTAAATTCTAGTACATATAAAACTTATTTGAAGTTCATGAAACTTATCGTGTTGTCATATGGACATCAATACAAAGTTGCATTGTACTTTTTTGGTCAAATTTGAGACCAGTTTTGATGTAATATTTATCTAATTACAAACGGGAGATTACTAATAATTGGGAACCAATATCCCAAACGGACTATTTATTCGAAATTTGAGCGTTAGACCAATAATGGATACGTGCCATGCTTCGGTTAAGCAATAAAGCGACATCATTAATCATCCAAATAGAAAAAAAATATACGTGCCGCCACGTGACCCGTGTGAGGTGCGAGCAGGCGTGAGTTGACAGGACGCATGCGAGCAGTCCGCCGCACAGGAAGACCAGGAGGCGTGCGTGCAGGTGTGTGAATTGACGGAAGCGTGCTCGGTGCACAGTGTCATCAGGAGGTGTGCGAGTATCTGTGTGAAACAATGGTAGGCATGCCAGCAATCCGGTGCATAGGCTCACTGGGAGGCGAGCCAGCGGTTTGGCCGCCGCCCGCCTCTCTCCCACTACTCCATATTAAGATCTCTCCCATATTAATGGTGTGCTCGAGTGGCTGCACCCCCCATCCTCACCACACACACAATCTCCTCTCTCCGCTTGCATCCTCGACGCCGCTCTCAGTCATCAAAGCTGTCATTGTATGAGGATGCTGCTGAAGCGCCCCATCGGAGGGAGTGGCGACGTCGGGGTTGCTAAAGCACCGGAGCACGTCTGGATATGGAGACATAGGTTACCGTCACCGCTGGCGAGTTATAGCTGCAACTTGACATCGTTGACGGCGTCGAGCTTCCATAGCCGGAGGCGGAGTTCCACACCGACTCTGGTGATGACTCGGGCGACGACTCCGGCGACCACTCCAGCGACGATTCCGACGACGACAGACAACTAGTTAGTCATCTATACCCATTTATGTGTCAAATAGATCCCAGGGTTTCTCTGGTTACTCCCGCCTCCCCCTTTTTGGAATAGAAATCCTATGGTTATGTTCTCCCAATCCATGAAATCTGAGTAAGTTTCATTAGATGTGTGTAGTGTATTGATTGTTTGAATGGTACAAGTGATAAGTGATTAGTTGTTTCATCTGTGGAAATGATTTCTGTTAGTAATTCGACTAGGGTTAGTGTTCCTGCTAATAATTCCTAGCCAGGACTTGACAATTGATTTTGAATGACCTACATATGTTTGTGCCATTATTTTCTTCAAGATTGGTCTGTACATAGACGAATGTTCTTAAAAATCAAACCATAATCACTGGATATGTATAAATAAATAGCCATAAATTTTGTATCCTACTTCACAACATGTAATCGTTGATTTGATGCCAATTTTTGTCAACTGCCAAATGTTCGCTAGAGATTAGTTTGTAACCATTAATTTGAGGCCACATTTACTTTTTACTATTTGTATAGGTGTTGTCTAACGATGTGGACAACGAGGATGAATATGTACAGAGGAGGTACAAGAGGCAAATCCTGAGGGAGCTTTATGCGGGAATGCATAATAGGTGTATTAGGACCTGGGACGGCGGCTATCGATGCCCATTTTGCAACCACAAGCTTCATGACGCGTATCAAAGTGTTCTAGCGCATGCAAGAGGACAGGCCATTGGCTCCTTCAAGCAGAAGTATTCTCGTAGGGTGGCGCATGATGCGTTCACCGAGTAACTGGAGAAGCTTCATGATCGTGCCGGCATGTGAGATGAGATGTGGGATTGAACTATGTACGCTTGAGCATGCTTAATGACAGATAAACTATGCTTGGGCGTGTACACTTATTATCTATGGCTAAGTATCTTTAATCTATGTTTACTTATGTCTAACTGTGGGATGTGGATGCAATTAGTTCGGTTGATGGAATCTACCTTCGTCCTCGTTTATTGGTCCCCTTTGTAATTTGTGTTAAATGTTGACCAAAGATTTAACTGACAAAATGTTAGTGCAGGTCACCAAAATTCATATTGTTGGATGCTTATTTGAACATAGTGTTCAATGATATAACTTTTGGTAACATGCATAAACATTTTTTAGTTAAATATTTGGTCGAAATTTGGTACAAATTACAAAGGGGACCAATAAACCAGGAGGGATGTAGCACGTCAATCACATACGGTTCCAAAAATTGGAAGCGTGTGCAATGACTTTCATTTTTCCTGTTGCGTCAATCACACACGGTTGGCTCTAGCAAACCGTTGCCTCCAAAATTCTTTGTGGGACAGAAAACCCTCACCATCCAATTCAAAAAAGAAAAAAGAAAACCGTCGCCATCCCCACATAACAAAAACCCTCACCCCCGCCCGCCACCCCCTACCTCCGGTCCCCATTCACACCTGCACAAGCTCCTCCGCGTCTATGCATGGCACCGCCTATCGCGGCGGTAACCACTTAGCTCGACACCTTGCTACCTCTTGAGTTTGCGTTGGTTTTCCCTTGAAGAGGAAAGGGTGATGCAGCAAAGTAGCGTAAGTATTTCCCTCAGTTTTGAGAACCAAGGTATCAATCCAGTAGGAGATGACACACAAGTCACCGAATACCTGCACAAACAATCAAGAACTTGCAACCAACGCGATAAAGGGGTTGTCAATCCCTTCACGGTCACTCGCAAAAGTGAGATCTGAGAGAGATAATAAAGTAAACATTTTTGGTATTTTTGATGTACAGATTGGAAAGTAAAGATTGCAAAATAGTAAATGAGATTCAACAATATGGAAAAGAGACTTAATATAATGGAAAGAGACTCGGGGGCCATAGGTTTCACTAGTGGCTTCTCTTGAGATAGAATGTATTACGGTGGGTGAACAAATTACTGCCGAGCAATTGATAGAAAAGCGCATAATTATGCTGGCATCTAAGGCAATGATCATGAACATAGGCATCACATCTGTGTCAAGTAGACCGACTCCTGCCTCCATCTACTACTATTACTCCACACATTGACCGCTATCCAACATGCATCTAGAGTATTAAGTTCATAAGAACAGAGTATCGCATTAAGCAAGATGACATGATGTAGAGGGATAAACTCAAGCAATATGATATAAACCCCATCTTTTTATCCTCGATGGCAACAATACAATATGTGCCTTGCTATCCCTACTGTCACTGGGAAAGGACACCGCAAGATTGAACCCAAAGCCAAGCACTTCTCCCATGGCAAGAAAGATCAATCTAGTAGGCCAAACTAAACCGATAATTCGAGGAGACTTGCAAAGATATCAAATCATGCATATAAGAATTCAGAGAAGAACCAAATAATATTCATAGATATAAATCCACAATTCATCGGATCTCGGCAAACACACCGCAAAAGAATATTACATCAAATAGATCTCCAAGAACATCGAGGAGAACTTTGTATTGAGAATCACAGAGAGAGAAGAAGCCATCTAGCTCATAACTATGGACCTGAAGGTCTATGGTAAACTACTCATGCTTCATTGGAGAGGTATGGTGTTGATGTAGAAGCCCTCCGTGATCGATTCCCCCCCGGCACATCGCCGGAAAAGGCCCCAAGATGGGATCTCACGGGGAGAGAAGGTTGCGGCAGTGGAAAAGTAGTTTCGTGGCTCCCTTTGATGTTTTTAGGGTATAAGAGTATATATAGGCAAAAGAACTAGGTCGGTGGAGCTACGAGGGGCCCACGAGGGTGGGGGCGCGCCCTCCTGCCTCGTGGACGCCTTGTTGCATCTCCCACTTCATCTCCAAGTCTTCTGGTTTGCTTTCGGTCCAAGAAAGATCATCGCGAAGGTTTCATCCTGTTTGGACTCCATTTGGTATTCCTTTTCTACAAAACTCTAAAATAGGCAAGAAAACGGAAACTGGCACTGGGCCCTCGGTTAATAGGTTAGTCCCAAAAATAATGTAAAATAGCATATTAAAGCCCATTAAACATCCAAAACATATAATATAATAGCATGGAACAATCAAAAAATTTAGATACGTTGGAGACGTATCAGGCATCCCCAAGCTTAATTCCTACTCGTCCTCGAGTAGGTAAATGATAAAAACAGAATTTTTGATGTGGAATGCTACCTAACATATTTATCAATGTAATTTTCTTTATCATGGCATGAATGTTCAGATTCGAAAGATTCAAGCATAAAAACACAATTTTTGATGTGGAATGCTACCTGACATAAAAACAATAATACTTCAAGCATACTAACAAAGCAATCATGTCTTCTCAAAATAACATGGCCAAAGAAAGTTATCCCTACAAAATCATATAGTCTGGTTATGCTCTATCTTCATCGCACAAAGTATTTAATCATGCACAACCCCGATGACAAGCCAAGCAACTGTTTCATACTTTTGATGTTCTCAAACTTTTTCAATCTTCACGCAATACATGAGTGTGAGCCATGGACATAGCACTATAGGTGGAATAGAATGGTGGTTGTGGAGAAAAAAAAAAGGAGAAGATAGTCTCACATCAACTAGGCGTCAACGGGCTATGGAGATGCCCATCAATAGATATCAATGTTAGTGAGTAGGGATTGCCATGCAACAGATGCACTAGAGCTATAAGTGTATGAAAGCTCAAAAAGGAACTAAGTGGGTGTGCATCCAACTTGCTTGCTCACGAAGACCTAGGGCACTTTGAGGAAACCCAACATTGGAATATACATGTCAAGTTCTATAATGAAAATTTCCCACTAGTATATGAAAGTGTCAACATAGGGGACTCTCTATCATGAAGATCATGGTGCTACTTTGAAGCACAAGTGTGGAAAAAGGATAGTAGCATTGCCTTCTTTTTCTCTCATTTTTTTATTTGGGCCTTTTCTATTTTTTATGGCCTCTTTTTATCGTCTGGAGTCTCATCCCGACTGGTGGGCGAATCATAGTCTCCATCATCCTTTCCTCACTGGGACAATGCTCTAATAATGAAGATCATCACACTTTCATTTACTTACAACTCAAGAATTACAACTCAATACTTAAAACAAAATATGAGTCTATGTGAATGCCTCCGATGGTGTACCGGGATGTGCAATGAATCAAGAGTGACATGTATGAAAAATTATGAACGGTGCACTACAAAAAAAATACACTTCCGTGATGATACATGTTTGCCACAGTAGGTCACGTTTTCAGTCATGCATGTACATCCATGACAATTTTATGACAGAATCAAGATAGTCATACCTGTGTTGTCGTAGAAATGTTCCATGACATTACCAAAATTATCATCACGGAAGTGTCCACTTCAATGACAATAAATCGTGCGTCATAAAAGTGATTTTTTCAAGGGTGACCGACATGTGGCATCGATTGTAACGGCTCGCCGTTAAGCTATCGGGTCCGATTTTGGATCCGATAACGCGTTAACAGCCCGGACCAATGGGGATTTTTCACGTGTAAAATTCTCATTGGCCGGAGGAAACACGTGTTGCCTCACCGTTGGGACATATTTCATCCACTCATTGGATAGGAGGCGCCTATGATAGTTCGACACGTGGCACGGCCCAACAGTGGCCCATTCCGGTGAAAAAGGCCGGCTCAGTAAAAATTAGCAGGTCGGCCCATATAAGGCCTACTTGTGTCAGGTCCATTTAAGCCCACGGCCCATACGAGATGTGCCAATTTGGCCCGTCAATGGCCCGTTAAAGATTTGACACCATTGCAGCCCATCGTCAGTTCGAGCTCATTAACAGCCTGCTATATATTTGAGCTCGATATCGACCCAATGTGATTTCGGCATGTTGACGACCCATTCAAGGGATGGGCCAATTTTCGAGATGTACATCTTTCGGCCTTTTAGCAACCCATTTAAGTGTTGGGATAATTTCCGGCCCGGTGTGTCTTTCAGCCTGTCGACGGCCCATAAATTAGTTGGGCCATTTGTAGTCGGACCTGAGTTTTGGCCTTTTAGTGAACCATTTAAGTGTTGGGCCAATTCCTGGCCCTGTGTGTCTTTCAGCCTATTGACGGCCCATAAATGAGTTGGGCCATTTGTAGTCGGATCTGAGTTTTGCCTTTTAACGGCTCATGCCCTTCATGGTTCAATACCAGCCCGGTTTCTCTTTTGGCCTGCTAAAGGCCCACAACACAGTTGGGCCATTTAAAGTACGGCCCGACTTTTGGCCTCTTAGCGGCCCATGCTCTTCATGGTCCAGTACCAGCCCGCTATCTCTTTCGGCCTGCTAAAGGCCCACAGTATAGTTGGGCCATATGTAGCCCGACCTTAGTAACGGCCTGTTAATGGTCCATGAAATCAAATGGGCCCACTTGTTGCCTGCTTCGATGTTGACCTGCTAACGACCCGGGAGGTAAGAGGGACGACCATTAACTTTCGGCCTGGTAACAGACCATTAACTTAATGGGCACACTAAAGTTCATACATGTCTTTAGGCCAAATTAGATAATTTGAGCCCATTACGACGAGCAATTATGCACATGACCAAAACCGATCAAGCAAAGGTACGGCATAGAGGAAAAAACGGTGCACATCCAACATATATTACAGGAAATTACATCCACTGGGCAATCAAAGATTCATGCCAGTGCAAATAAATGAACAGAACCTAACGATCTACAATGTCACAATCTGCAACCTCAGCGCGGATGACGCCCATAAGCATGTGACCAAGTTCTTGCTGCTTTGCTACACTATCTTTGAAAACATTGATCAGTTGTTGTTGCGCATGTGCACCTCTGATTCCTCCACCATTTCCATCATTGCTTCAGCCATTAATTGGTTCACAAACATACATTTTTCCATTGCATTCGAGACAGAGGAAACTGAACAGATTTGGATGGCGATTTTGGCAGGCTTGTATTATTGATTCTGGAGAGTGTCTCAACCACTGCATCATAACATAAATTAGGAGGGGAACCACACAGATTAATCATGAGTTATTTCCATATTACTTGGCCTAGATTTATTGGAAAGAAACAATGGGGTTGCCTTGCTGTTTTCAAAGTTTGTCTTCTTATCTTCAACAACCTGCACCAAATTAACACACTAGCATTGCTATCATTGGCCAAGTCAGATAATAGGAAAGCAACATTGACACAATGAACGTTTGGGCAACTAGCCTACACCAAATTAAGACAATATAGAACATCTATCATCAGCCAGGTAAGGTAATACGGAAGCAACATTGACACAATGATGAATGGGCAACCAGAGCAACACTACAATTTAGTAATGTGCATGATATGAGATAGTACACTCATGCAGCTCAGTATGCAAAACTACCAGGTAGTTTTCCTTATAAAAATCAACATTGGCACCTTTAACATTTTTCTACAACTAATTTTAGATCAAATAAAGGTTGAATTCACGCCAATTAACAAAATACATGCTGATGTAAAAATATAGTGATATACAACAGGTACTTACATCAGCATTGGAGCACAGAGAATTCCCGCAAGATATTTTCCTCTAATAGAATCCCAATGGAGGAAGTCTTCTATCATTCAACCTTATTTTCTAAAAGAGAGATGGGTAAAAAACATGTAGAAAATATTATCAAAATGCTATAAAATTTCATGATGCGAGGATACACACACGCTTCTTAGAATGGATTTGACATTCTTTTGCTGGACTGGAGCGGACTAGTTCTCTGGCCACTGGAATCTACTTATTATCAGTGGGAGTTGGTTTATTATCTCGTGGCGTTTGGATCCTTTTCTTTGTGCTGGAGCAGTATCTATGAAAAATGGAGTTGGTTTATTATCTCGTGGCGTTTGGATCTTTTGCAAAGACCTGGTTTGTAACCCTTCAGGTTCTAACATAGCCGTCTTCCCCTTGCATGCCTTATATAGAATAATGGTGCTTCAATTATAAAACATGCTACAACAGAGATCGAATAGGTACTGAAGAATAGAAAGGCATGACATATTGACATGCCCTCCATCCGTAAATAAATGGATGGGTCTAGGCGTATTTTAGTTCTATATACATCCAGTTTTATCCATTGCTGCAACATGTAATCTAGACGGAGGGGGTATGATGTAAGAGCTATGGATACGACAGGACAACAATGTAAAAAAACACTACTTCAATGTAAAACTGTATGCTAGCGGAATACAGACAGAAAAACACTAAGGCAACATATGCGTGTATGATTGGGAAACTAAGATGGCATTGCAATAGACCACTAGAACAACACTTCAATGTAAAAAAAGAACATGGTATGTTAGACAGATAAAGTACATACTAATGAATAACAATGCATAAGATATTCAGAAGCATGATGTCCAAATTAAGCAGATGGCATTGTGATAGAGTAGAATGATAGTACTTGAATTTGAAAACATGTTATCATGAATGGAATAGGTACTGAAAAATAGGAAGGCATGCCATATTTACATGCATGATCAGCAGGCTAAGCACAAGGCATTGCAACAGAGTAGATGCACTCCAGGACATTATATGCATGATGTACCCATATCAAGGGCCAAGTAAGAGCAAGGACCTTGTGGGGTGAATAGGATTCATCATCTTTCTGCAAGTCTTGTGAAGAACTGCGTTTACATGTTCCATCATATTGGGTATCATTGACGTCAAGTTTGTTGGTCGTTACATTGCTCGGTGAGGTTCTTGTGCATAAATTAGTGTGTGCAATTATATCTGACATGCATGGAAGACAACTAGTAGTTAGATTTATGTAATGAGTGCCTGTAGGAGACGACATAAATAGTAGGACTAGGGTTGACAGGTCTCAAAAACTAAAGGGAGAACACAGATGAAAGCTACAGAATATGTATCGTTTGTACTCGAGATTAACTAGATGGCACACAAAAGTATTAAAGAACAACATAGGTAATACTAGAAGTGGTATAATACTATAATCACCAGCCTGTGGGATAGCATTGGCTGATGGATGATAGCTATGGAACAGCGTTACCTAAAGAACAAATCTCTTAGCTGAACTATGGAACAACGTTAACTCTTGAACAAGACTCGTAAGAGATCAGCATGAATATACAATGAAATGTGATAATCTATTTCCATACTTAGATGAATAACAAAGCCATAAATGTTGCACACAAGTAAGATGAGGGTACAACCTATCTGGCCGCCATCCATAGGACATCCATAGGAGTGAGCATCATGTGCTGACTTGTCGATTGCCCTGCAGTTGTTGTGGCTGTCCATGTCAGGCACGTGCATTTGATGCAGGGAACTGTTGAGTGGGGACTATAGCTCCCTTCTGGTGTATGCTTCCCTTGTTGGAGCAGCTGCGGTGAGTCGGAAGATGGTGTGGCTGAAGATGTAGAAAACGCATAATGTTAAGAACGACACATCTCTTTGATCCGAAGAAATACCCTAAGAGATCAACAGCAAGGTATGAGAGTGGTCACACGTCTGTTGACTGAAGACTAAATTGGGGTCACACAATTTTATTTTATTTTGGTAGTGTCTAATCTACGCCGGATGGCTTGATGGTCATCTTGTACCTCCCGGCTGACACTATTCGGAATCTTCCCCGAAGAGCCAGCGACCAACGGCAGAGCAACCTGCCTCTGCCGTCCATGGCCCCGACCAAAACCCCGCCCCCGCCCCACCACACTGTCGTGGTTGCGCCGCCCCGGGCCAATCCACAAAGACTCACCGTCATCCAGATCCGGTGGCGGCAGTACCTTCAACCCACGCACTCTAAGATAACCATCTAAGCGCTGCTTCCGCGGCGAACTTGCGCCCCCGCACCCTTACATTAGACACCAGCGAGCCGGCAGCCTAGGAGCTCCGCCGCCTCGAGGGGTGCTGCTTCCCATTGGGAATCGATTGGCCCAGAATAAAAATTCAGACAACTGACGCCTTAATAAAGTGATTTGAGATGAGGGTGCGACCTATCTGGTGGTACGGTGAAGTAGGCAGCTCCAGCTGCCGAGTTGGTGAGGCCGGCGCGGTTGCGGTGGCCACAAGGAACCAGAGATGTCGCGACGGTCGACGGCTATGGGGAAGCAGTGCCGGGGCTCTGGACGGATCCGAAGTTGGAGCTGCTCCAGGGCCGTGAACAACGATGGGGGTGAATATTCTCCGGTACGGTTCACACGGCCGTCGTCGAGGCAGCTCCAGCAGCACGGAGTAAGACGCACACGACCCAATGCATTACGGCAAATGGATAGCGTCTCCGGCATTAGGGAGGACGACGACAGTGAATTTGGTGCGGCAGGGGCGCCATGGAGGGGGGCTGAGGTTTCGCGGCTCGGGAGAAGGGAGCTTCCGGGGAGAAGGTGATTGGCACCCATGAGGTATGAATGGGGAGGGAATTGGGTGGGGAGTGGAACCATGTCTTACGGACGCATTTGTCTGAAATATGGGGGGAGTTACAGTTCTACCCCTGCCTTTAGGCTTCTCAGCTTGGGTCTGTGTACTGAGGGTCGTGGATAGTAGAGTAACTTTGCTTCTCCCCAAATAGTGGGCGCGAGCAATTTCGGGCGAGGAGGGCATGTTTTGAAATATAGTGGGCGCGAGTAATTTTGGGAGAGGAGAGCATGCTTTGAAATAGTGGGCGCGAGCTATTTCGGGCGAGGAGAGGGTGTTTTGCCGACCATGGTTTATGAATTATTCGGCACATGTCATTTCAGCCAAGGAGAAGGCGCTCTTGGATGAAGTTACGAACCTACCCTCGATGTACAACGAGCCAATTGATGTGTGTCCCACATAGGCTAATAATTTCGCGTCTCCCATTTATTTGCTGAGGCGAATTCCACCGAGCAGAGGGTGTTTAACAGTTCGTTCAAATTTTGGGAGAACGAGCATCCACATCTACCTTAACAAGTCGATTCGAATCAAATTTTGAAATATTAGCTTGCCACTTCTTTTTTATATGGAGAGATGATGCTCGGGAGTAATGTGCTTTTACATGCTCGTTGCTAGCGATTTACTATATGACAAATAGTTGACCCACTTAAAAACGGGAATCAAACCCAAAATGAAATGTCTCAATTCAATGAAATAGCTCGTTCACCAGGTCAAAATAGTGAACTAAATCCAAAATTGAACACCTCAATCGAGTAGCATGTTGTACAGTATTATAGTACTCCATGAACACATCGAAAGTCCAATTAACGAACTTGTTTGATATACGCATATCTCCGTTCATGTGTGGACTGCAGACAACATGTTCTCCAATTTAAATATATGAATGCAAGTTTATATCGAAACATGGTTTATATCAGTCTTTGATGCATAAAACGTGACCTCCCCCTCTCCCAGACTCCTGCTCTCTCTCTCTCTATCGCCGACAATCTTCAATTTTGTCGCACACATTCAACACACAAACCTTGTTGGTCCCTCTCCCTCTCTCTCCATCTCTCTCTCCATCTCTCTCTCTCTCTCTCTCTCTTTGTGTGTGTGGGGGGGTCTTTGTAGTTCGCATGCATATATACTCCATCTATAGGTCTCTCTCGCACACTATGTATGATTCTCTAGTCCAAGCTAGATATCTTGGGTGCACTCATCTTACGCACACAAATTCCTTGGCTCGTCGCTCGTAACTCTCTCACGCATCACTCTGTCATCTCGGAGCTCTTCCCACTCTCTCTCTCTCAAACTCTCCATTTACCTGTGTCACACATACACATGCATATCTCACTCGCACGTGATAGACCCATCTAAAACTCTATCTCTCTCCATCTCACACGCACACACACACAATCTCATGCCTAGCTAGCCAAGTATGATGGTCTCTCACTCAATTGTAGGCACATGCAGTCCCCCTATATGTATATGACTAGCTAATCTTAGTCTCCATCACAAACATGTGCATGGTCTATCTCGATTTCTCTCGGGGCATCTTTCTATCGCGCACGCACCTCCCTCGATCTCCCACCCATATAGTCCCCTCACAATCTTGAGGGGATCTCTCTATCACAAACACACCCTCTCTCCCTCCCCATGCGTTCATGTTCTCCATTTGTCCCTCTCGACCTTTGTTCCTTGTTGTCCAGACCTCTATTGGACATGTGCTATAGGGGTGTCTCTCTCCGTTGCAAACAATCACACACTAGCTATCTTCGTGTATCTCCTTGCCTCGATTTTCTATCTCAGAGATGCATGCGTGATATGTTTGCATAAGAAACGAAAAAACACACACTCTCTCTAATTTATCGTTTGTTATCACTTTCTCTTTCACACACATGCTCTTTTTGCACACTCACTCATTCTCCTTCACACGCACTTGATCTCTCTCGACTTAGGCACTCTCTTCGATCCATAGCATATAGATTTATTGAAAAGTCAAACATCACAAAGTTTGACCATGTACGTGGAGAAAAACATTTACATCCAGAACGGCAAACATATACCATTAGATTCACCATGAGATGTAGTTTCGTATGATGTATCTTTGGTATTGTAGATATAAATAACATTTGTGTAAACCTGATCAAAGTTTCCAAAGATTGACTTCTAAATTTTTTACATGCACTGCATTATCGAGCGGATGGAATATCTCTTTCCCCCTCTCAGCTATCTGACGCACCACTCAGCCTTATCGGGGCTTCTCTATCTCTCTCAAACCTTATATCTCCCTTGTTCACACATACACATGTCTCACTCGCGCTATATATAGACCCATCCAACACTCTCCGCCCTTGTTCTCTCTCTATGTGACATGCACCCCCCTAAGTACCAGAATCCCTCACTCCATCATAAGCACACGCACTCCCCCCTAAGTATGATTATCTCTCACTATCCATCAGGAACACACGTATTGTCTCCTTCCATCCTTACATCTATCTTGATATCTCTCGGCGTATCTTCTATCGCGAACACACTTTGTCACTCGATCTCCCACCCATGTAGTGCCATCATGATCTCCAGGGGATCTCTCTATGACAAACATACACTCTCTCCTCCCCATGTCTGCATTTTCTCCATACGTGTCTCTCGATATCTCTCCCTAGTTTGTCAGACCCCTCTTGGCCACGTGCTAGGGGTCTTTCTCTCTCGGTTGCAAACAACCACACACTATCTCCTCACCTTGCTTCCGTTGTCGAAGATGCATGTGTGATATGTTTGCATAAGACACACATGCTTTTTCTCTACTTTTATCGTGTGTTGTCCATGTCTCTTTTACACACGCACACACACTTTTTTCACTCACTCTTTCTATTTCACACGCTCTCTCTCTCTCTCTCTCTCTCTCTCTCTCTCTCTAGTTAGGGACTTTCTATTTCACATGGATGTCTTGAAAAGTCAAACCTCAAAAAAGTTTGACCAGGTATATGTGGAGAAAAACATTTACATCTGGAACGATCATTAGATTCATCACAACATGTACTTACTTCATACTATCATTTATCTTTGGTATTGTAGATATAAGTAATTTCTTTATAAACTTGGTCAAAGTTTCAAAAGTTTGACTTAAAAAAAACTTGGCACTACATTATCCAACGGAGGGAGTAGCTCTCTCTCTCTCTCTCTGCTATGTCTCATGGGCCTCCCCTCTCACTCGAACTCTCTATACAGATGGATTATACGCTCACTGTGTTAGAGTATAGATCCATATAATGTTTAGTTGACCGGTCAACTAGTCCACATGCTGCCTTGTCAGCTCATGTTCTCTATCTTCGTATGTTGGCCCATGTGACAGTACGTGAAAATAAGTAGACTAGAGGCACATCCGACACGCGGTGAAGTAAACAAAGTTGAAACCACTCGGGGTAGCACCCCGCACGCTAGTAAATTGAGGGTGCATTGAGGACACACTTCTTCCGCGTGAAGGACCCACTCGCGCACAATTCACCACTGCGCGGCGGGATGCAGAGAAGGACGCACTCGCGCACACCCAGCAGGCCCTCCACTATGTAGGCCAAAACACGTGCCAAATTCACTTGTGATGCATTTGGCATTGATGCCCCTCCATTGCTCACCTGCTGCCCTAGATGACCTACTTTGCTCTGGTGCCAAATTCACTAATGCAATGAAAAAACACTTGCGCGGGAGAGAGAGAGAGAGGACTGAGGCAATAAAAAGCACTTGTTTGGGAGAGTGAGAGTCTGGTGTAGTTGGTTTGATTGATTTGTTTATACATGTGGGTCTGTGTGCACAGCGGTGCCAAAATCTTTTGATTTAACATCGATGTGTATTATGTGGCATGCTTTTGAGAAATATGGCATTGGCCACATAGTGGAAGACAACAAATGCCCAAGCTCTTCACGTGCTCCTAGGTAAATGAGAGGAAAGAGAAAGAGAGAGAGAGAGAGTGAAAAATATCACTAGCTAGCCAACCCTATCGTATGAGCGAATGATATTGGTACCTCTTGATGAAACAAAAATCTTATACAGCCAGCCGCTCTAATATGTTCTCTTCTTTTGCAGATAAAAAAAGATCCGAAAGTGAAAAATGTGCTGCACTATAACAATCTCATCGAATGCCTTGATCTCCATCTTACAGAAATTGATTTGATCGACTACCGAGGCAGCACATCTGAGATTAAATTGGCCAGGTTCTTTGTTCTGGAGGCAAGTGTGCTCAAGGTAATGAGGTTTGGCGTTCTTTGGCACAACAATGAATGGCATGCTGATCACCGCAAGCGTCTAAGCCTAAATGACAAAGTCTCCATAGATGCTGAATTTGTTTTGAAACATCAAGTGGCCAGAGACTCAAAAACTTATTTTCCCATTAGTAACTTGTCAGGGTGGTGGATTTTAGTTTGTACGATAATGTTGCATCCACCAAAAGTAACGAAAGTTCTTACGTAAACTTCCTAGTAATTCTCTCTTCGTAGGTGCAGCATTACTCCTAACATTTGTAATATCAGTTTGAAACTTGTAATATTGCTGTGTCCTATTCCTGTGTTTTCAAAATCCTGCGAATCAAAGAGGTCCTGAGTTGGTGATGATGTTGTGCCTGCCATCTTTCATCAATAGCCATCGGATCTAGATCTGACGCATACAAACCAAACTTCTCTAGTTTTGCAAAAAGATTCCCGCACGTGTTCCCTATTTACAAACAACTCCTTGTCTCTCACAATCAGCCGTATCTCCTCCCCACCACATCTAGAAGGCCATGGAAAAATCTGGCGCAATGGCCGCTGCCGGCGCCGTCCACCCCCAATCTTGGTGTTCCGTGCAATGCACGGGCATCTATGCATGGAAAATTATGTCGAACACGACCAGTTGTAAGCAGGCTAGCTCTATAGCCATGATGATAGTGACTGCAGACGGTGAGTCTGACTATGGTATGCCAAACACAGCGCCTATAATCACCTATCATCTCCGGCGCAGGGTCTTGTCACTTCACAGTGAGGAGCAGCACGTAATAATTTGACCAATTGGTAGTATAGTGCTACTACATTGGTAGTACTACTACTAGTACTAGCACCATCGTCTGGATTTAGTAGTACTACCACGTCCATCTGGATTTTAGTATTTGACTAGCAATATCTAGTAATGCATGTCACAAGAATGGTACTACTCCCTCTGTAAATAAATACATGGGGTATTTTTTTATTCCTATCGGCGAGAGAACTTAATGTCTTTTTGCTAATTAATAGGTTTGCATGCAATGAACTAACCACCGCATGTCATGTTCGGTAGTCTCAAGTCATTGAAAGCATGCACGGCCCACATCTCTCATTGGTTGATATGGCATGAAATAAGAAACGAGGAGGGAGCTAATGTACCGTGCCTAAGTGTTTTGGGATTATTTGGTTTTCGTAAGGTGACATCCACAACATTTTTGGTTACATGCATTAACATTTTATTAGTTAAATCAAAGGTCAAAACTTGGCGCAAAATGCAAAGGGGACCAATAAACCAATAAACATCAAAGTTCTCCCGTTTGGCCCCAACTAGAGGTCCGGTGAGATGACTATACTGCACTGGCATAGAGGGGGACGCAGCTTCATTGACTTACTGAACCTCCCTTTGGGTGTATGACACGTGGGCCCAACGGGTGGCTGGCCCACCTGTCCTACAGCCAAAGGCAGGTGCAGTAGAGGGCTGAGGAGTAGATGGCCAACACGCACATGAATTCAACGCAGTCTGCAGTCTCCCCGCCAGTCCAATCTAGTACGAAATCCTTCGCACCTACGCACCCTAACCAAGGGCAAGAGTGATCACTCCAATCGCAAGCATCAGCCGGCTATGCCAGATGGTCCACGATGCTGGCTTGTGGCCCGGCACCGAGGAACGTCTCCAGGTAGTGCTTGAGGCCGCCCGGGCGAGGGGCCGCTTGGATGACAGCTTCTCTCCTTGTTTGACGAGGTCCTCGTCGGCTTCGTCGACAAGTTCAGCGTTGTCAAGAAGCTCGCGGACGACCTTGACGTATGCCTCCAGCCCACACGCCCAGGCTCTGTGATGCCTACCAACCTCAATGGCCTCTATGGTGACAACCACTTTGATGCACTGGTGGCCCTGCGACTGCCCGCCGTCGCGCCAGAGAATGTCCACCTCAAGGTCGCGCTCGCCGCATAGCGCCTGGTGCAGCAAGACACCATCGACATAATCACCTGTGTCTATGCGCAAATTGTCCACAAGGACTACTACATGCAAGAGGAGGATGATAGGATGCTGGCCTTCTTGGACTGCAGGGAAACCTTGGATGGCATTGTTGAGAAGCACGTTGAGCTCGCCGCCAATGCCGCTGCTCCTCACACGTCGATTGGTGACCCGGTGCATTAGGGCGTGAGGATGTCGTTGATGGATCCGTATGTATCTTTATCTTTTCGTCAAATCCATGTAGTAGTATATGGTACTACTAGTAATTATCTTACCTTTCGCATAAACTTCATAATTTCCGTACGTACTCCATGCATGAACCATGCCAGAACCAAACTTCTCATTACTCAAGGGAAATCGTTATTTCTATATATCGGTCACGCCATGGAGCAGAACCAAATTTTACAAGTTACAAGTTCAAAAGGAAAAGCATGTCGTGTTCGCGTCGCACCCCCACACGGTTGGTCTGGCACGCCGCTCAAGGGGGAATGCGTGTTGTGTTGCATTTTGACTTACAAGTGGGACTGCAGTTGAGCAAACCGACTATCGGCAAACCCCCACCCTGCCCACCACACGATGGCTAAGGAAACAGGAGGGAGAAGAGATGGATGTAGCATGGACTCCAAGAAAATTGGTGTCGGATGGGACTCATGTGGGTGGCGTGTGTCATACTACTAGACGTGAATGCTAGTTATGGCCCATGCCACCCCACTATATCGAGGTGCTGGTTACGTAGAACAAATTTCTTGGAGTCTGTGCTCAGCCCTCCTCTATCTCTCTTCTCAGCCAGCCAGCAGACACACGGAGCCCATCGTCTGTTTGCTCATATGCGGTCCCACATGTCAATGAAAACACAAGAGGACCCACTAAACCTACACATCTTTCACCTCGCCGTGTTGGTGATGAAAAACAAATCCAGTAAAGATCTTCAGTGGCCGCTTTTGGAGTTACTCAAGAGTAGTAAGATTCTATTTACTGTTTAACCCAAGATGCACATCACGTGGCTTCAACTACCACTCCATTTTCCTGCATGACACAACCTGGATGCTGGATGTCCCACGTGTCGGCAAAAGGAGGAAGAACTCGACCAAATCTTTGGTTGTGCTCTCGAATTAGACTAGTTGTGCTAACTTAAAATTTTATTGTGTAGAATGGATGAAAGTTTTGGTATTGGGAAGAACAGTACATCGATATATTGATAGAGCGCAATTTAGTAGATGTTCTAGCACTTTTAGCTAGCATAGAGGCTAGGATGAGACTAGTGCAATTGTTGATAGAATAGAGGCTAGACATGAGACTAGATGCGATGAAGCAATGTCTACTTCTTTACACTCAAAGAAGAAAGAAGCACGCAAGATCGAGCCTCCGTAGATCAACAATGAATGCATTGAGAAGGCACTAATCCAACTTATAGGAGCAGTTGTGGAAGTTGGATATCTTCTAAAATGTATTATTGTGGTTCTTGTTTTCTTTGGTCTTGCTTTTCTAGTCAAATTTTGGTGATGTATTTCCATGTACCAAAAATCAATGATGAAAAAAAGATATGTGTTTGCAAAGAAAAATGTACACGGCCGAGATGTGTCCACGCGTTGGGCGCACGACCACCACATCCAAGAAATGGCCCAGACACGATCCCATTGCCCTACCCAAACGGACAGAATCCGGGCAAAACGGATGTCCGTTTGGGGTCGTGCATTGGAGTTGGCCTTACAAGTGGGACCACAGTTGAGGAAACCGACTATCGGCAAACCACCACCTCGCCCGCCGCATGATGGCTAAGTTAGAGAAATGACGGGGTTCAAGAGATAGTTGTAGCATGGACTCCAAGAAATATGGTGTCTGATGGAAGTCGTGCTGGTGGCGCGTGCCGTACTCCTGGACGTGAATCCTTGTTCTGGCCCATGCCACCCTACTATATAGTATCGAGGATTCGAGGTGCTGGTTACGTACAGCGAACACATTAACATATGGCCCACCTCACACTGTGGCCAAATTTCCTGGAGTCTGTGCTAGGTTAAAAAGTGTTCTTTGTGAGGGTGGGTGGCTGGTCTCAAGTTTAAAACTGTTGTATTACATATACATAGACATAGAGATAGTGCAGCAATTTTGAAAGTTTGAACCCAAACATCAGAATGCAATTTCTACTGGACTCCTCCGAGGACCTAGGATGATGGGATTCGCAGCTACAGTAAAAACAGCCGCCCGGCGCGCGAAGCATGTGAAGCTAGTACAAATAGTGTACTATTGTTGATTGGCCTCATCTGATAACCTGTTGCAATGCACATACAATTATGTATTCGGAAAAAAAATTCTTGCCTCATTGCAGCACCCACTCAGAGAAGCGACTCGAAAGCCATTCATAAATTTAGTAAGTTTATCACAGGCATATCATTTTATTACATACAATAGGTCATCAACCCACAACGACAACGAGGATACATATAAATACTAAAGTTTTCATCACACAACAAATAACAAGCAATTAAATGAACTTCATCTCAACCACTCGACGTTGGAAACGCTTGCTTTGAACCAGAAGTGATTCTCTGGGAAGGGCCAGCTATTGTCAATCTCAGAACCAATCCAGGACTGATCATCCAGGCTGAAGCGGCCTATGTCCGGATGCATATTGTGAAGGCCACGGTAGGGAAGGAGAGTAATGTTTGAGGTATAGATACAGTTGCTTATCATAAATGGTAGTAATGTTGTGTCAACAGTAGCTGGATCGCCTTTCACCATCATTGGATAGTTTTATCCAAGGAAGAGGGAGTTTCCTTCAAGACTATCAATACTGAACCAGTGAGAAGGTGTTGGCACTAGCACACTAGTATCCATCCCGAATACCCTGCAACGGATGTTGGAATAGGTCCGAAGAGTGCGACCATGCGAGACAACACCTGCTTCCTTAGAATCATTAGTAGTGCCCTGTACACAGACAAGAAGAGGTGGTCCATCAGAATAAGTTGCTAGGCGCCACTGACTATATGGGTCCTCATGCTGGTGATCATCGTCGTCGTCATCTCCCCCTTGGTTATAAAAATTTTCAAGTATAGGTGGTGGAATGTTCACAGGACCTTGGAAACACAAGAAGGTTAATTAGTAAAGGGAAACTAGCTAACCCACATGCATGTGGATGAAACAATTATAATTATGGTGGAAGACGAACATACCGAAAGCATAAGGATCCCATGCAAAAACAGTGCCACGAGTGGTGGCAGCAAACACAAGACCCTCGTATTGAATTGCATCACAATACACATCAGTGTATAGAAACTGATTTTTGAGCAATATCCATCCAGTCGAACCATGAAGGAAGGCAACAAGCTTGTCGAAGATAGCAACAACTCCATAGTTCCTGTAATGCCAAGAGCGGTTGGGAACTCGACAAATTGCTATCTTCCATAGACGACAGTCACTATGATCGTATTTGAACATGCGTAGAATACTGGTGTGCTCAACCTCTAGGCAGTCTGAGATTTTTGGAAGTGGAACCCGGTGACGAGTGTACACCTTCACAAGTTCCCACTCGCAGTTGGACCCAATATAAACAACCCAATCTCCATTTGTGCTTGCACAAGCCTTACCCTCAAGCGATGGCATCTTAACATCACACGTATCATTATCAAGCGGCATCACCTTGCACAAGGCGAGGCCTCCGTCGTCTGCGCACTGGTCAGCACAGTCACAGCGAAGAAGATAGGGGAGATCAAACTGCTCCTGGACCCTTGGGTTCCTTGTAATGATGTTATTAGTTGAGTCGAGAATGGTCTTGAACGAACCTGCCATGCTAGCCGAGGTGATGACGTCGCACCGATCAATGAGTTCCTCCACCACGTCATCTTTCAGATTGGGGCAAGAATAACGGGGTCATTTCTGGCCTGTTCCCTCCATGGAGAAGACGATCGAACAATGGTAGAAGGAAGGGTGAAGGCAAATAGAGGAAGGAGGAAGTGCATGCGACAGCAGTTCCAAATCGACAAGGAAAGGCGAAGAGTCAATGGACGGTTGCCACGGTACACGAAGAGGCGCCCCAGCCAACATGTCCGTTTGGAAATTGTATGAAAGGACTCACCGTCGTCTCACTGACATGTTGGAACGGGACCACATGTCAATGAAACATGGTGTGTAATTTCTCGTGCAAAATGCGATCTGGCCGCGTTGGCCCGAGGTGCCGCATTACTTATCGACCTTTATTTTTTAACATAGAATCTGAGTGGATAGCTCCTATGGTCCTCACACATGAGCGGATATATAGGTGGGCTAGGTGGGCAGGTGGCAACAATCTGAGTGCTAAAAGAGTTAATCCGATGCTTGGTTTTGTTTGGATTTTCCAACTATGACCATTGGATAGAGTGAATCAATGGCTTAAGTTCAAAGTTATTCTCATACTATAGAATGGTATAGGAACGTGAAGAGATTTGGTTGATTTTATATCGCTGAATAATATAAAATATTATGAGTGCAGACGCTCCACCGCGAGGTTTTTTGCTCCTTCTCGGTCGTCGGGAATCTATGTTCTTCCACTCTTTCATTTAAGACATGAGCTTTGTTCATCCTTTTGCCGACACGCGAGACATCTAGCATCAAGGTGGACATGTCATGCAAGAAAATGGAGATATGCAGTGCGTAAGTGAGTCGTGCACTTTGATGGCACCTAGTACTACACAATATTTTCGTGCACTTCGATGGCACCTAGTACTACACAATATTTTTTCTCCTCGATGGCACGTGAATAATGCACATACTCAATAAAGAGCACGGGATGGTAGCCATGGACATGGTCGGCCCTTTTTTGAAGAGAGTACTAAATAACTTTGATGTGTCCCGTCAACTCGACGAGAAGCTTTCTTACTACGCCTTCTCCCTTGCCAACGCGTGCGTGGTGGCTCGTAGCACGAGGAGAAACTTTTGCTTACAAGCGGTGGATGTGCAGCAGTTCATTTGGTGTCAGATTGCCAGAAGTACTACTGTAGTACCATCATTATTGTTCGACTTCCGGAAGAGGAGAAGAGCCAACCGCAAGGTCACCTACTAACCTAGTACAGTACTACTATAGCCAAAGTTGGTCCACCTTTTTAGAGCATGGTTAATAAATATAGGCGGCTCTTGCAGCGGCACATCATTTAGAGCAAGTACTCTCTTTGTAGGAACAAAGGAAGTGAAACAAAAGTTGGAGTGGATGCTAGATTGCCAATTAAAACATGATTACATAGGAAAAAATTCCTATAGCATTCTATCTTATGAATCAAACAACCAATGTAGGAAAATTATGAGGGGGGTCTCTCCAAAAGTGTTCCTTGGCTCACACCTAGCATCACGGTGGTCGAACTTGGAGTCATTCATCTGGTACATGTGGCATCTTAGATCTGGACGCAAGGTGATGCAACCTCTCACTTTGTCCGCCATTTGAAGTGGCACGCCGGTGGAGGGCTAGCAAACTCCAATATTAGGTTGGCTCTATGTGATGTGGCAACTTCATATACTAACGGGATGCTAGCTATACTACTATGATACTCACACTCCAAGAAGTGACTCAAAAACCATTCATAAATTGAGTTTATGACATGAATTTGCAAATGTACCATTCATTACATATAACAAGTCATCAACACACAACGACAACGAGGATACATGTTGGCTTATAGATTATTTCCAACAAAACATTCTACAAACACTAAAGTTTTCAACACGCAACAAATAACAAGCAATGAAATGAACTTCATCTCAACCAATCCTCGGCACTGGAAATGCTTGCTTTGAACCATAGGTTCTCTGGGAAGGGCCAGCTATTGTCAATATCGAGAGCAACATAGGACTGATCATCCAGGCTGAAGCGACATATATCAGGACCAGGGTAGGTAACCACTGCAATGTCCAAGGTATAGATATAGTTGCTTCTCATAAATGGTTGTATTGTTGTGTGAACAGCAGCTCGATCGCCTTTCCCCATCATTGGATAGTTTGGTCCAAGGAAGAGAGAGTTTTCTCCAAGACTATCAATACTGAACCAGGGAGAAGGTGTTGGCACTAGCACACTAGTATCCATCCCGAATACCCTGCAACGGGTGTTGGAATAGGTATGGAGAGAGCAACCATGGGAGACAACGCGTGCTCCCTCAGTAGTAACAATCTCAGTGCACTGTATACAGACAAGAAGAGGTGATCCATCGGAATTAGTTGGCCGGCGCCACTGAGTATATGCGTTCTGCTCGTCCTCATGCTCATGATCATCACCATCGTCATCTCCCCCTTGGTTATAAAAATTTTCAAGTATAGGTGGTGGAATGTTCACAGGACCTTGGAAACACAAGAAGAAGGTTAATTAGTAGGGGGAAACTTGCTAACCTGCATGCATGTGGATGAAACAATTATAATTATGGTGGAAGACAAATGTACCGAAACTACGAGGATGCCATGCAAAAATAGTGCCACAAGTGGTGGCAGCAAACACAAGACGCTCGTATGCAATTGCATCACAGTACTCATCCATGTACATAAATTGATTTTTGAACAATATACATGGACGAGCCGTGGAATTAGTAACGACGGCAACAAGCTTGTCGAAGATAGCAACAACTTCATAGTTCTTGTAATTCCAAGAGTGGTTGGGAACTCGAAAAATTGCTATCTTCCGTAGACAACAGCCACCATGATCATATTTGAACATACGTAGATCATCAGTGTGCTCAACCTCAGGGCACTCTAAGATTTTTGGAAGTGGAATCCGTTGATGAGTGTACACATTCACAAGTTCCCACTCGCAATTGTACCCAATATAAATAACCCAATCTCCATTTGCACCAGCCCAGGCCTTACCCTTAAATGATGGCATCTTGACATCACACGTATCATTATCAAGCGGCATCAACTTGCACAAGGAGAGGCCTCCGTCACCCATGCCCATGCGAACAGGCTTATAGCAAAGAAGATAAGGGAGATCAAACCACTCCTGGACCCTTGGGTTCCTTGTAATGATGTTATTAGTTGAGTCGAGAATGGTCTTGAACGAACCTGCCATGCTAGCCGAGATGACGATGTTGCACCGATCAATGAGTTCCTCCACCACGCCATCTTTCAGATTGGGGCAAGAATAACGGGGTCGTTTCTAGCCTGTTCCCTCCATGGAGAAGACGATCGGATAATGGTAGAAGGAAGGGTGAAGGCAAATGGACGAGGGAGGAAGAGCGTGCGACAGCAGTTCCAAATCGAGAGGGGAAGGCGAAGAGGCAGTGGACGGTTGCCACGTACATGAAGAGGCGCCCCGGCCTACATAGACGTCCATTCGAAAAATGTACAAAAGGACTCACCATCGTCTCACTGACATGTTGGAACGGGACCACATCTCAACGAAACATGGTGCGTCATTTCTCGTGCAAAATGCGTTCTGGCCGCGTTAACCCGAAGTGCCGCATTATTTCTCGACTTTATTTTTTTAATGGCGCGTCGTTCAGTTTTGAAGCACGACTAACTGGTACTGTATGCAGAGAAAATATAAATTACTCTACCACTACTCCACCTCTAGTACTAGTAGTATAAAAAAGATATATAGGCTGGAGCTTCAGCTCTTTCTTGCTAAGGGCTGCCCACTTGCTTCCCAAACTATCACCCTCTCTCCAGATCTAAAAAGACGGCCTCTCTCTCCTTCCTCACCGGTGGTCACAGATCCGCCGGGGAAGAAAAGGACATGCAGCATTAACGCACTCGTCATCGGCGAGCGAGGTCACGCACTGATGACAAGGCCGTCCTCTCAGACCTAGAGCCCGCGCGGGATGGCTTCCATCCCCAATCTCACTGTCGTAGTGTGTGTAGAGGACGACGACCACGAGCGAAGCCACTTCCCGCTAACCCTCGGGTATGCTACCTCTTTTTGAACCGTACCCTTGTTCTATTGCCCCATCTGCCACATCGATGCATCTGGATCTTTTTCCACTCCACCATCTTCCCAATTTTTTATCCTCTGCTCTGCTGGTCACGCAGACGAAAACCTTAATTTGCACTATTAAAGGAAACCCTACTTCATGCAGACTAATCCATGTGTGGGTTGAATAAGGAAAGGAAGGGAGACTGTACTGTCCAAGAGAGTAGGCATCGAACCCGCATCTAGGTTGAAAAGGGGAAAATCAGTAGCTAAGGAATGAGTCTCGAGTCTCTTGGTTGAAGAAGGGTATAAAGGCATGACAACGCAATAGAGAATGACCAGGTCGATCGATTTGTTGTCCTGACATAGGAAAAAGGTGGCTAAAGAGAACAAAAATGGAACATAATCCACATATGCTGCCTGGATATTTGTTGCTCTGGGCAACCATACCTCCCTCATCACTGTATGCGTCCGTGGAGGTACATTGTACTGGTGCGCCCACTGTTCGAATGGGCCTCCCATGCTCTTATTGCCACTTTTTTGCTATTAGTATAATGCAAGCGTTCAAGTCAAGCAATGTACTGCTAAAGTGATGCCACATTTAACTAATGCCGCACTCAGTCTAATGCCACCGATAAATTTAAGCAATGCCATTTAATGTCACTATATTATTTCAGGGTTAAGTGTTGATTGTGGATGTATTAAAGATATTTTAGGTAAGGCATTCTAATGTTGTTGTGCAGCCAGTATATCGATGATGAATCTTGTTACTACCTTCAGATTTTTGCACTGTTAATGCTTATAGATTACATACCTCACTTTCATGAGATAAGTCAATTTTTTTGTACAATGTCAAGAGGAAAGGTCAAGAGTGGGCACCTGCTCCTCCGGCTGTTCTCTAGATTCGTTCAATCATTTTTTTATGTTTGACCAATTATCAAGATTGGGATAGCAATTTTTAGGCCCCCTCGAGTTCGAAATGATATTTACCTTGAAGGTACATGGTTTGCAAAAATATTTATACTATCATTAGTTAATAATGCTAGTTACCTTCAGAATTTTGTATTTGATTTAATGCTCTTGAACAGCTAGTATACCAATGCTGAAACTTGTTACCTTTACATTTTTATTGTTAATTCTTATAGAAATCTTCCAGTGCTAGAGCTTATGGAAATCTGTTCAGTAAAACCATCGCATTGTACCCTGTAATAAAATAACTACTCTACTATTGCACTAGCCACTGGATTAGTATATATTTGTACTATCGAATGGCTTTGCATTAGCGTATGGACATATATAAAGTGTGGCAAGCTTTCCCAGATATGTGCTCAAGAAAACTACTACTTGTTTTTCTAAATACTAGACATTTGGGTACTTTAAATTGAACTGCGAAAACGTCTTATATTAAGGAACAGAGAGTGTAAAGTTCACTCAAATTATCCCAGTAAAGCTAGTCACACCTTTGTTAAAATTAATGTTCATTGTGTTATCGGAGGAGGTCTGTATGCTTGTCTCTAATTCCTGACAACTACATACCTGACATCATGATGTAATGTTAAGTCATTTCCTTTTGTATAGTATCACTGAATTGTCAAGGCGGCGATGACATTTTATTTTAGTTGAACTGCAGAAAATATGCTTAAAAGAAGAGGAAAGGTCAGGAATGGCTCAATTTTTCAAAAAATAACTATGTATGCCTTCCTGACAGCACCCACTATTGCCTTATTTATTCCTCAAACAGGTGGTTAGAAACAGTCTTGCTACCTTTTCCCATTAAGAAATTGGAATGCTTCTATTTGTGAGTCTATGCTTCAACTAGTGCCACTTTTATAGTAATCACACTTTCAACATCTATGCAAACAGGGATGCTCGATTTTAGTGGAACTGCACAAAATGTCCAAATGGTTCAACATTAGGAGCATGTTTTCTTCCAAACCTCTATATCCAATTGGTGGCACTATGAGCTGTTCATTACGAAGGTACATGGTTTTCTACTATATTGCTACTCTTTTTGTACTGTCATTAGATAGTAATACTAGTGGTTTGCATGTGAATTTGTTGGCAGGGTGGACCTACATTGGAGGTGCAGGACAGGATTCAATGATTGGATGCTCAATTTCGGTTGTATCGATTTCACCTCTTCCATCACTACGAACATGGATATCCTTGGCCTGATGAAGAATAGGCGCTATATTTCTGCCCTGAACCAGCAAATCAATTCAGTATGAAATTGCCCATGGCAAAACATGACTGTGTCAAATTGTCTAGTGCAAAACATGACAGATGCTAAGCGGAAGAGACATGTTTAAACCAAAATACAAGGTGGGGTATATGTTTACTAGCTGCTTGATATTTGTGCAGACAGATATGTCTGCCCGTTGCTATTTGGCAAACAAACAAAGTGACCGCAATTTTTGTTGAACTGCACAAGAGAATAGTATAATCACTGCATGCAGTGCCATTTGAAAATAGACACAGAAATATTGGATAGTCACTTCATGGACTGCGGAAAAGTAGTACTGTACTATTTATTGGCCAACACTAGGTGCTTCATTGCTTTGGTCTGATTATACAATGGGCATCATTTTGCCTAAGTTAAAGTTTGTATTCCGAAAATATTCTCGTCGTGTGATCGAGAGAAGACCAAATCATATTGCAGTGGATGTTCCTCCATCATGTGTGGTTCATTCTCATGGTTCCAGTTGTTGGTGAAACCACTTACTTTTGCAAGAGGAATTGTAGACTTCACAAACAAATTTGTCTTTCACTCTGTACTGAATGTTGGCCAATAGAAGCATCCATGTTAGTAGGAAGAACAGGTGTTTTTCTAGATATTTGCTTTTGGAGCTACATATTTGTATATGATCGGTGAATCATTGAGATGCATTAACATGTTGATCTTATGTATGGGAATCATACTAGTTGGTTTTGAATTTGGGCTACTAATGTGAACATATTACAATGCCAGGCCTGTGAGTCTTGTGTGAACATTTTGAACTGATCGGCTCTTACTGCTGTGCATGGCATGATCCTTATTTATGTGTTCTTAGTGTTTACTAGTTACTAACAGTTCCTTATTTCTGTTCGCTCAGTGCTTACAAGTTACTGATCAATCACTAGCTAGCCTATTAATGCGCTCCTGGCAGTTTTAGTTGCGGTGCAAGATCCGAAGTGGCAGTTTTTTGAATAAAAATGCCTACCTCTGAAGAAACGGACAAGCTGCTCTGAAGAAAATGCCATGCGAATCTAAAGAAACTACCAGCAAAAGCGTTCGCAAATGCCTTATCTCCCAGCGAACGTTCATCAGCTAATGCGATCGTACACGTACACCATCCGACCTACTCGATCCTACACGGATAAATAGCGGATCACGCACGTACTACCTCCTTTCCGGTTTGCAGGGCTCAATTCAAAAAATGACCTACTCAATCCTACACGAATAAATAGCGGATCACGCACATACTACTCCCTCCAGTCCTTTTTTCTCTGCGCCTAAGGTCGAGCACACATACCAAGGGAAGGCTCAGTCTGTTTTTTCTGGACAAATTTGCCCTTGCGTTTGTACGTATCGTGTCGTTGGGTAGCTATTATTTCCATGCAACCGATTGGCTCCCCTGGCTCACATGCCCGTTGTTGCCTCAAATCCTGCTCCGCATGCACGCACTGCTCCCTGTCTTGCTGCATGCACGCATAGTTACGAGGAGATTGAGTAAATTCTACGTGCAATTAGTTGGAAAGTGGCTCACTTAATGCAGGGCATAATGGGAAATGCTATGTCTCCAACGTATCCATAATTTTTGATTGTTCCATGCTATTATATTACCCCTTTTGGATGTTTATGGGCTTTATTTTACACATTTATATCATTTTTGGGACTAACCTACTAATCGGAGGCCCAGCCCGTATTGCTGTTTTTTTGCCTATTTCAGTATTTCGAAGAAAAGGAATATCAAACGGAGTCCAAACGGAATGAAACCTTCGGGAGCGTGATTTTTGGAACGAACATGATCCGGAGAACTTGGATTGCAAGTCAAGAAGCAGACGAGGCCTCCAGGAGATAGGAGGGCACGCCCACCCCTCCTGGGCGCGCCCCTGTCTCCTGGGCCCCACAGGCGGCCACCGACGTACTCCTTCCTCCTATATATACCTGCGTACCCCGAAAACATCTAGGGAGCCAATGAAAAACAATTTCCACCGCCGTAACCTTCTGTATCCGCGAGATCCCATCTTGGAGCCTTCACCGGCGCTCCGCCAGAGGGGGAATCGACCACAGAGGGCTTCTACATCAACACCATAGCCCCTCCGATGAGTTGTGAGTAGTTTACCATAGACCTTCGGGTCCATAGTTATTAGCTAGATGGCTTCTTCTCTCTTTTTGGATCTCAATACAATGTTCTCCCCCTCTCTTGTGGAGATATATTCGATGTAAACTCTTTTTGCGGTGTGTTTGTCGAGATCTGATGAATTGTGGGTTTATGATCAAGTTTATCTATGAGAAATATTTAAATCTTCTCTGAATTCTTTTATGTATGATTGAGTTATCTTTGCAAGTCTCTTCGAATTATCAGTTGGTTTGGCCTACTAGATTGATCTTTCTTGCCATGGGAGAAGTGCTTAGCTTTGGGTTCAATCTTGCGGTGTCCTTTCCCAGTGATAGCAGTGGCAGCAAGGCATGTATTGTATTGTTGCCATCAAGGACAACAATATGGGGTTTATATCATATTGCTTGTGTTTATCCCTCTACATCATGCCATCTTTCTTAATGCGTTACTATGTTCTTTATGAACTTAATACTCTAGATGCAGACAGGAGTCGGTCGATGTGTGGAGTAGTAGTAGTAGATGCAGGCAGGAGTCGGTCTACTTGTTACGGACATGATACCTATATACATGATCATGCCTAGATAATCTCATAATTATTCGCTTTTCTATCAATTGCTCGACAGTAATTTGTTCACACACCATAATACTTATGCTATCTTGAGAGAAGCCACTAGTGAAACCTATGGCCCCCGGGTCTATCTTTTATCATATAAGCTTTCAATCTACTTTTATTCACATCTTTACTTTTTGCATCTATATTATAAAATACCAAAAAATTATTTATCTTATCATACTATCTCTATCAGATCTCACTTTCGCAAGTGGCCGTGAAGGGATTGGCAACCCCTTTATTGTGTTGGTTGCGAGTTCTTTGTTTGTTTGTGTAGGTGCGTGGGACTTTTGAGGAGCCTCCTACTGGATTGATACATTGGTTCTCAAAAACTGAGGGAAATACTTACACTACTCTGCTGCATCACCCTTTCCTCTTCAAGGAAAATCAACGCAAGCTCAAGACGTAGCAAGAAGGATTTCTGGCGCCGTTGCCGGGGAGGTCTTCGCTCAAGTCAATACATACCAAGTACCCATCACAAACTCATCTCCCTCGCATTTACATTATTTGCCATTTGCCTCTCGTTTTCCTCTCCCCCACTTCACCCTTGCCGTTTTATTTGCCCTCTCTTTCCCAATCTCTCTCTTTTTTTGCTTGCCTTTTTCTGTTTGCTTGTGTGACTATTTGTCTTTATGGCTTTGCCTAAGAATACCGACCTCCTTCTTAGAAGGTTGGAAGAGATTGAATCAAATATTAGAAGCTTTATGAATTTGCAATTTGAGCATAATAATTTCTTCAAAAAAGAGCTTAAAGAACAAAGAGGTTTTTTGGGGTTTATGAATAAGGAGCTTGATGATATGAATAAAGAATTTTATGGTGTGAACTCTCAAATTACCCGGCTTGAGAAGGCTATAGCCCAAATTTCTGATAAGCAAGCCACCTTTGTCAATAAGATGGCTGCCAAACCAGAAAAGTTAGATGAAAATAATGATGAAGATCTTAAAGTTATTGATGTGTCTCCTATTAGATCTTTGTTTTGCAATATGAATCTTGATAATAGTGGTACTGGAGATGAGTCAACTTTATTTAGAAGGTGTCCCAAGAATTCAGAATTTTTAGATCTTGATGCTAAATTTGGTAAAAGTGGGTTTGGAGAGGTCATGACTTTAAATAGCATTGAACCCACTATCTTGGATTTCAAGGAATTTGGTTATGATAATTGTTCTTTAGAAGGTTGTATTTCCTTATTGCAATCCGTTGTTAAATCTCCTCATGCTTATAGTCAAAATAAAGCTTTTACCAAACATATCGTTGATGCCCTGATGCAATCTTATGATGAAAAACTTAATTTGGAAGTTTCTATACCTAGAAAACTTAATGATGAGTGAGAACCTACTATAAAGATTAGAACTAAAGATCATGAGTGTTTTGCTTTGTGTGATTTGGGTGCTAGTGTTTCCACGATTCCGAAAACTTTATGTGATATTCTAGGTTTTCATGATCTTGATGATTGCTCTTTAAATTTGCACCTTGCGGATTCCTCCATTAAAAAGCCAATGGGAAGAATCAATGATGTTCTCGTTGTTGCAAATAGAAATTTTGTGCCCGTAGATTTTATCGTTCTTGATATTGATTGCAATCTTTCTTGCCCTATTATTCTTGGTAGACCTTTCCTTAGAACGATTGGTGCGATTATTGATATGAAGGAAGGAAATATTAGATTCCAATTTCCATTAAAGAAAGGCATGGAGCACTTTCCAAGAAAGAAAGTCAAATTACCTTATGAATCTAGCATGCGGGCTACTTATGAATTGAGTGCCAAAGATGGCACTACCTAGATCTATCTTCGCTTTTATGCCTAGCTAGGGGCGTTAAACGATAGCGCTAGTTGGGAGGCAACCCACTTTTATTTGTGATTTTGTTTTTGTTCCTGTTTAGTAATAAATTTTGCTTCTACCTTCTGTTTAGATGTGTTTTTATCTTTTAATTAGTGTTTGTTCCAAGTAGAACATATAGGATAACCTATGATGATAGTTGATTTGATTCTGCTGAAAAACAGAAACTTTGCACGCACGAATTTAATTTTTTTAAATCACAGAAACGTGATTTTGCGTTGATTCTTTTTTCTGATGATCAATAGACAAATTTTCCAGGACTTTCTATTTTGGTAGGATTTTTAGAGTTCCAGAAGTTTTCGTTAGTTATAGATTACTACAGACTGTTCTGTTTTTGACAGATTCTGTTTTTCATGTGTTGTTTGCTTATTTTGATGCATCTATGGCTAGTAAAATAGTTTATAAACCATAGAGAAGCTGGAATACAGTAGGTTTAACACCAAAATAAATAAATAATGAGTTCATTACAGTACCTTATGTGGTGGTTTTGTTTTCTTTCACTAACGGAGCTTATAAGATTTCCTGTTGAGTTTTGTGTTGTGAAGTTTTCAAGTTTTGGGTAAAGCTTTGATGGACTATGGAATAAGGAGTGGAAAATGTTGGAAATATGCCCTAGAGGAAATAATACAATGTTTATTATTGTATTTCCTTGTTCATGATAATTGTCTATTGTTCATGCTATAATTGTATTGACCGGAAACCGCAATACATGTGTGAATACATAGACCACAACATGTCCCTAGTGAGCCTCTAGTTGACTAGCTCGTTGATCAACAAATGGTCATGGTTTCCTGACCATGGACATTTGATGTCATTGATAACGGGGTCACATCATTAGGAGAATGATGTGATGGACAAGACCCAATCCTAAGCATAGCACAAGATTGTGTAGTTCGTTTGCTAAAGCTTTTCTAATGTCAAGTATCATTTCCTTAGACCATGAGATTGTGTAACTCCCTGATACCGTAGGAGTAGTTTGGGTGTACCAAACGTCACAACGTAACTGGGTGACTATAAAGGTGCACTACAGGTATCTCCGAAAGTGTTTGTTTGGTTGGCACGAATCGAGACTGGGATTTGTCACTCCGTATGACGGAGAGGTATCTCTGGGCCCACTCGGTAATGCATCATCATGATGAGCTCAATGTGACTAAGTAGTTAGTCACGGTATCATGCATTACGGAATGAGTAAAGTGACTTGCCTGTAACGAGATTGAACGAGGTATTGGGATACCGACGATCGAATCTCGGGCAAGTAACATACCGATTGACAAAGGGAATTGCATACGGGATTGCTTGAATCCTTGACATCGTGGTTCATCCGATGAGATCATCGTGGAACATGTGGGAGCCAACATAGGTATCCAGATCCTGTTGTTGGTTATTGGCCAGAGAGCTGTCTCGGTCATGTCTGCATGATTCCCTAACCCGTAGGGTCTACACACTTAAGGTTCGATGACGCTAGGGTTATAAAGGAAGTTTGTATGTGGTTACCGAATCTTGTTCAGAGTCCCGTATGAGATCCCGGACATCACGAGGAGTTCCGGAATGGTTCGTAGGTAAAGATTTATATATGGGAAATCCAGTTTCAGTCACCGGAATAGATTCGGGGGTTATCGGTATTGTACCGGGACGACCAAAAGGTGTCCGGAGGTCCACCGGGTGGGGCCACCTGCCCCGAGGGGCTTGATGGGCTGAATATGGGAGGGAACCAAGCCCCTAGTGGGCTGGTGCGCCCCTCCCCAAGGGCCCAAGGCGCCTAGGGTTGTAAACCCTAGGGAAGGGGGGCGCCTCCACCTTGCTTGGGGGGCAAGCCTCCCCTCATGGCCGCCGCCCCTCCCCTCTAGATAGGATCTAGAGGGGGCCGGCCCGCTCTCCCCTTCCCCTATATATAGTGGGGGTTTTGGGGCTGACAAGAACATGAGTTTTCCTCTGTCCTGGTGCAGCCCTACCCCTCTCCCTCCTCGTCTCTCGCAGTGCTTGGTGAAGCCCTGCTGGAGTGCCACGCTCCTCCATCACCACCACGCCATTGTGCTGCTGCTGGACGGAGTCTTCCTCAACCTCTCCTTCCCCCTTGCTGGATCAAGAAGGAGGAGATGTCACCGCTCCGTACGTGTGTTGAACGCGGAGGTGTCGTCTGTTCGGCGCTAGGATCATCAGTGATTTGGATCACGACGAGTATGACTCCATCAACCCCGTTCTCTTGAACGCTTCCGCTCACGATCTACAAGGGTATGTAGATGCACTCCCCTCTCTTGTTGCTAGAATCTCCATAGATTGATCTTGGTGATGCGTAGAATATTTTGAATTTCTGCTACATTCCCCAACAGTGGCATCATGAGCTAGGTTTATTGCGTAGATTCTATGCACGAGTAGAACACAAGTAGTTGTGGGCGTTGATTTTGTTCGATATGCTTACCGTTACTAGTCCTATCTTGTTTCGACGGTATTATGGGATGAAGCGGCCCGGACCGACCTTACATGTACACTTACGTGAGACAGGTTCCACCGACTGACATGCACTTGTTGCATAAGGTGGCTAGCAGGTGCCAGTCTTTCCCACTTTAGTCGGATCGGATTCGATGAAAAGGGTCCTTATGAAGGGTAAATAGCACTTGGCATATCACGTTGTGTTTTTGGCGTAGGTAAGAAACGTTCTTGCTAGAAACCTATAGCAGCCACGTAAAAACTTGCAACAACAATTAGAGGACGTCTAACTTATTTTTGCAGCATATGGCATGTGATGTGATATGGCCAAAAAGGATGTGATGAATGAAATATATGTGATGTATGAGATTGATCATGTTCTTGTAATAGGAATCACGACTTGCATGTCGATGAGTATGACAACCGGCAGGAGCCATAGGAGTTGTCTTTATTTATTGTATGACATGCGCATCACTGAATAACGCCATGTAATTACTTTACTTCATTGCTAAACCGTTAGCCATAGTAGTAGAAGTAATAGTTGGCGAGACAACTTCATGGAGATACGATGATGGAGATCATGATAATGGAGATCATGGTGCCATGCCGGTGATGATGATGATCATGGAGCCCTGAAGATGGAGATCAAAAGGAGCAAAATGATATTGGCCATATCATGTCACTATTTGATTGCATGTGATGTTTATCATGTTTTTGCATCTTATTTGCTTAGAACGACGGTAGTAAATAAGATGATCCCTCACTAAAATTTAAAGCAAGTGTTCCCCCTAACTGTGCACCGTTGCGAAGGTTCATTGTTTCGAGGCACTACGTGATGATCGGGTGTGATAGATTCTAACATTCACATACAACGGGTTTAAGCCAGATTTACACACACGAAACACTTAGGTTGACTTGACGAGCCTAGCATGTACATACATGGCCTCGGAACACAAGAGACCGGAAGGTCGAGCATGAGTCGTATAGTAGATACGATCAACATGAAGATGTTCACCGATGATGACTAGTCCGTCTCACGTGATGATCGGACACGGCCTAGTTGACTCAGATCATGTATCACTTAGATGACTAGAGGGATGTCTATCTGAGTGGGAGTTCATCAAATAATTTGATTAGATGAACTTAATTATCCTGAACATAGTCAAAAGGTCTTTGCAAATTATGTCGTAGCTTGCATTTCAGTTCTACTATTTTACATATGTTCCTAGAGAAAAATTTGTTGAAAGTTGATAGTAGCAATTATGCGGACTGGGTCCGTAAACTGAGGATTGTCCTCATTGCTGTGCAGAAAGCTTATGTTCTTAATGCACCGCTCGGTGTGCTGAACCTCAAACGTTGTCTGTGGATGTTGCGAACAACTGACATACACATTTTGATGACTACGTGATAGTTCAGTAATGTTAAACGGTTTAGAATTGAGGCACCAAAGACGTTTTTGAGACGTCGCGGAACATATGAGATGTTCCGAGGGCTGAAATTGGGATTTCAGGCTCGTGCCCATGTCAAGAGGTATAAGACCTCCGATGAGTTTCTTAGCCTACAAACTAAGGGAGAAAAGCTCAATCGTTGAGCTTGTACTCAGATTGTCTGGGTACAACAATCACTTGAATCAAGTGGGAATTAATCTTCCAGATGAGATAGTGATGTTTCTCCAAAGTCATTGCCACCAAGCTACTAGTGCTTCGTGATGAACTATAACATATCAGGGATAGATACGATGATCCTTGAGCTATTCGCGATGTTTGACACCGCGAAAGTAGAAATCAAGAAGGAGCATCAATTGTTGATGGTTAGTGAAACCACTAGTTTCAAGAAGGGCAAGGGCAAGAAGGGATACTTCATGAAATGGCAAATCAGTTGCTGCTCTAGTGAAGAAACCCAAGGTTGAAACCAAGCCCGAGACTAAGTGCTTCTGTAATAAGGGGAACGGTCACTGAAGCGGAACTACCCTAGATACTTGGTAGATGAGAAGGCTGGCAAGGTCGATAGAAGTATATTGGATATACATTATGTTAATGTGTACTTTACTAGTACTCCTAGTAGCACCAGGGTATTAGATACCGGTTTGGTTGCTAAGTGTTAGTAACTCAAAATAAAAGCTGCGGAATAAACGGACACTAGCTAAAGGTGAGATGACGATATGTGTTGGAAGTGTTTCCAAGCTTGATGTGATCAAGCATCGCATACTCCCTCTACCATTGAGATTGGTATTAAACCTAAATAATTGTTATTTGGTGTTTGCTTTGAGCATAGACATGATTGGATTATGTCTATCGCAATACGGTTATTCATTTAAGGAAAATAATGGTTACTCTGTTTATTTGAATAATACCTTCAATGGTCTTGCACCTAAAATGAATGGTTTATTGAATCTCGATCGTAGTGATACACATGTTCATGCCAAAAGATATAAGATAGTAATGATAGTACCACATACTTGTGGCACTGCCACTTGAGTCATCTTGGAATAAAACGCATGAAGAAGCTCCATTTTTGATGGATCTTTGGACTCCCTCGTTTTTGAAAAGATTGAGACATGCGAACCATGTCTATTGGTGTATACGCATGAAGAAACTCCATGCAGATGGATCGTTTGGACTCACTTAATTTTGAATCACTTGAGACATGCAAATCATACCACATGGGAAAGATAACTGAAAAGCCTCGGTTTCAGTAAGATGGAACAAGAAAGCAACTTGTTGGAAGTAATACATTTTGATGTGTGCAGTCTAATGAGTGTTGAGGCACGCAGTGGATATCGTTATGTTCTTACTTCACAGATGATTTGAGTAGATTCTGAGTATGTTTACTTGAAGAAACACAAATCTAAATTATTGAAAGGTTCAAGTAATTTCATAGTGAAGTTGAAGATCGTCGTGGCAAGAGGATAAAATGTCTATGATATGATCATAGAGATGAATATCTGAGTTATGAGTTTGGCACGCAATTAAGACATTGTGGAAATTGTTTCACAATTAATACCGCCTGGAACACCATAGTGTGATGGTGTGTCCGAACATCATAGTTGCACCCTATTAGATATGGTGCGTACCATGATGTCTCTTATCAAATTACCACTATCGTTTTATAGGTTAGGCATTAGAGACAACCGCATTCATTTTAAATAGGGTACCACGCAATTCCGTTGAGATGACACCGTATGAACTATGGTTTGGAGAAACCTAAGTTGTCGTTTCTTAAAAGTTTGGGGCTGCGACGCTTATGTGAAAAAAGTTTTAGGAAGATAAGCTCAAACTCAAAGCGGATAAATGCATCTTCATAGGACACCCAAAACAGTTGAGTATACCTCCAGTCTCAGTTCCGGAAGCAAAAAGGATTGTTTCTAGAATCAGGTCCTTTCTCAAGGAAAAGTTTCTCTCGAAAGAATTGAGTGGGAGGATGGTGGAGACTTGATGAGGTTATTGAACTGTCACTTCAACTAGTGTGTAGCAAGGTACAGGAAGTTGTTCCTGTGGCGCCTACACCAATTGAAGTAGAAGCTTATGATAGTGATCATGAAGCTTCGGATCAAGTCACTACCGTACCTCGTAGGGTGACAAGGATGCGTACTACTTCAGAGTGGTGCAGCAATCCTATCTTGAAGGTCATGTTGCTAGACAACAATGAACCTACGAGCTATGGAGAAGCGATGGTGGGCCCGGATTCCGAAGAATGGCTCAAGGCCATAAAATCCGAGAAAGGATCCATGTATGAAAACAAAGTATAGACTTTGGAAGAACTACTTGATGGTCGTAAGGTTGTTGGGTACAAATGGATTTTAAAGGAAGACGGACAATGATGGTAAGTATCACAATTAAGAAAGCTCGACTTGTCGTTAAGATGTTTTCTGACAAGTTCAAGGAGTTGACTGCAATGAGACTTTCTCATTCGTAGTGATGCTAAGAGTCTGTTGGAATTATATTAGCAGTTACTGCATTATTTATGAAATCGTGCAGATAGGATGTCAAAACATTGTTTCCTCGACAATTTTCTTGAGGAAAGGTTGTATATGATACAACCAGAAGGTTTTGTCAATCCTATAAGATGCTAACAAGTATGCAAAGCTCCAGCAATCCTTCTAAGGATAGGAGTAAGCATCTCGGAGTTGGAACATACGGTTTGATGAGATGATCAAAGTTTTTGGGTTTATACAAAGTTTATGAGAAACTTGTATTTCCAAATAAGTGAGTGGGAGCACTATGGAATTTCTGATGAGTATATGTTGTTGACATATTGTTGATCGGAAATGATGTAGAATTTCTGGAAAGCATATAGGGTTGTTTGAAAAGTGTTTTTCAATGGAAAACATGTATTAAGCTACTTGAACATTGAGCATCAACATCTATAAGGATAGATCAAAATCGCTTGATGGTACTTTCAAATGAATACATACCGTGACAAGATTATGAAGGAGTTCAAAATAGATCGGCAAAGAAGGAGTTCTTGGCTGTGTTACAAGTTGTTAGTATTGAGTAAGACTCAAGACCTGACCACGGCAGAAGAGAGAGAAAGGACGAAGGTCGTCCCCTATGCTTCAGACGTAGGCTCTATAGTCTGCTATGCTGTGTACCACACCTGAAGTGTGCCTTGCCATGAGTCAATCAAGGGGTACAAGAATGATCCAGGAATGGATCACAGGACAGTGGTCAAACATATCCTTAGTAACTAGTGGACTAAGGAAGTTTCTCGAATATGGAGGTGGTAAAAGAGTTCGTCGTAAAGGGTTACGCCAATGCAAACTTTGACACTAATCCGGATTATTCTGAGTAGTAAACCGGATTCGTATAGTAGAACAGTTATTTGGTATAGCTCCAAATAGAGCGTGGTAGCTGCATCTAGGAGATGACATAGAGATTTGTAAAGCACACACGGATCTGAAAGATTCAGACTTATTGACTAATAACCTCTCTCACCAACGAGATATGATCAAACACAATGGGTGTTGGACTCGTTACAATCACATAGTGATGTGAACTAGATTATTGACTCTAGTGCAGGTGGGAGACTGTTGGAAATATGCCCTAGAGGCAATAATAATATGTTTATTATTGTATTTCCTTGTTCATGATAATTGTCTATTGTTCATGCTATAATTGTATTGACCGGAAACCGCAATACATGTGTGAATACATAGACCACAACATGTCCCTAGTGAGCCTCTATTTAACTAGCTCGTTGATCAACAGATGGTCATGGTTTCCTGACCATGGACATTTGATGTCATTGATAACGGGGTCACATCATTAGGAGAATGATGTGATGGACAAGACCCAATCCTAAGCATAGCACAAGATTGTGTAGTTCGTTTGCTAAAGCTTTTCTAATGTCAAGTATCATTTCCTTAGACCATGAGATTGTGTAACTCCCTGATACCGTAGGAGTAGTTTGGGTCTACCAAACGTCACAACGTAACTAGGTGACTATAAAGGTGCACTACAGGTATCTCCGAAAGTGTTTGTTGGGTTGGCACGAATCGAGACTGGGATTTGTCACTCCGTATGACGGAGAGGTATCTCTGGGCCCACTCGGTAATGCATCATCATAATGAGCTCAATGTGACTAAGTAGTTAGTCACGGAATCATGCATTACGGAACGAGTAAAGTGACTTGCCGTTAACGAGATTGAACGAGGTATTGGGATACCGACGATCGAATCTCGGGCAAGTAACATACCGATTGACAAAGGGAATTGCATACGGGATTGCTTGAATCCTTGACATCGTGGTTCATCCGATGAGATCATCGTGGAACATGTGGGAGCCAACATGGGTATCCAGATCCCGCTGTTGGTTATTGGCCAGAGAGCTGTCTCGGTCATGTCTGCATGATTCCCGAACCTGTAGGGTCTACACACTTAAGGTTCGATGGCGCTAGTGTTATAAAGGAAGTTTGTATGTGGTTACTGAATGATGTTCGGAGTCCCGCATGAGATCCCGGACGTTACGAGGAGTTCTGGAATGGTCCGGAGGTAAAGATTTATATATGGGAAGTCCAGTTTCAGTCACCGGAATAGTTTCAGGGGTTATCAGTATTGTACCGGGACCACCGAAAGGTGTCCGGCGGTCCACCGGGTGGGGCCACCTGCCCCGAGGGGCTTGATGGGCTGAATATGGGAGGGAACCAGCCCCTAGTGGGCTGTCGTGCCCCTCCCCAAGGGCCCAAGGCGCCTAGGGTTGAAAACCCTAGGGGAGGGGGGCGCCTCCACCTTGCTTGGGGGGCAAGCCTCCCCTCCTGGCCGCCGCCCCTCCCCTCTAGATGGGATCTGGAGGGGGCTGCCCCCTCTCCCCTTCCCCTATATATAGTGGGGGGTTTGGGCTGCCAAGAACATGAGTTTTCCTCTCTCCTGTAGCAGCCCTACCCCTCTCCCTCCTCGTCTCTTGCAGTGCTTGGCGAAGCCGTGCTGGAGTGCCACGCTCCTCCATCACCACCATGCCGTTGTGCTGCTGCTGGACGGAGTCTTCCTCAACCTGTCTTTCCCCCTTGCTGGATCAAGAAGGAGGATACGTCATCGCTCCGTACATGTGTTGAACGCGGAGGTGCTGTCCGTTCGGTGCTAGGATCATCGGTGATTTGGATCACGACGAGTATGACTCCATCAACCCCGTTCTCTTGAACGCTTCCGCTCGCGATCTACAAGGGTATGTAGATGCACTCCCCTCTCTTGTTGCTAGAATCTCCATATATTGGTCTTGGTGATGCGTAGAAAATTTTGAATTTCTGCTACGTTCCCCAACATCAAAAGCCTAAGCTTGGGGATGCCCATGGCACCCCAAGATATTCAAGAATAGCCAAAAGCCTAAGCTTGGGGATGGCCCGGGAAGGCATCCCCTCTTTCGTCTTCGTTTATTGGTAACTTTACTTGGAGCTATATTTTTATTCGCCACATGATATGTGTTTTGCTTGGAGCGTCGTGTATTATATTAGTCTTTGATTTTTAGTTTACCACAATCATCCTTGCGGTACACACCTTTTGGGAGAAGCCTACTTGATTGAATTTGTTAGAATATGCTATGTGCTTCACTTATATCTTTTGAGCTTGATAGTTTTTGCTCTAGTGCTTCACTTATATCTTTTAGAGCACGGTGGTGGCTTAATTTTGAATAAATTGCTAGTCTTGCATGCTTTACTTATATTATTTTGACAGTCTTTTAGAACAGCATGTTATTTGCTATGGTTATAAATTTGGTCCTAGAATGATGAGCATCCAAGTTGGGTATAATAAAAACTATCATAGAAATTGCATTAAACACTAGGATCAATTTGATGCTTGATAATAGTTTTGAGATATAAAGGTAGTAATGTTAGAGTCGTGCTAGTGGGTAATTATGAAATTGAGATATACCTGTGTTCAGGTTTGCAAGTCCCGTAGCATGCACGTATGGTAAAAGTTGTGTGACAATTTTTTTGCATGAGGTGCTCTTTTGATTGCCTTCCTTATGAGTGGCAGTCGGGGACGAGCAATGGTCCTTTCCTACCAATCTATCCCTCTAGGGGCATGCATAGTAGTACTTTGCTTCGAAGGCTAAGTAGACTTTTGCAATAAGTATATGAGTTATTTATGACTAATGTGAGTCCATGGATATACGCACACTCATCCTTCCACTTTGCTAGCCTCTATTATACCGCGCAACTTTCGCCGGTATCACACCCATTATTTACCTTCCTCAAAACAGCCACCATACCTACCTATTATGGCATTTCCATAGCCATTCCGAGATATATTGCCATGCAACTTTCCACCGTTCCGTTTATTATGACACGTTCCATCATTGTCATACTGCTCTTTGCATGATCATGTAGTTGACATCGTATTTGTGGCAAGTCCACCTTCATAATTTTCATACATGTCGCTCTTGATTCATTGCATATCCCGGTACACCGCCGGAGGCATTCATATAGAGTCATATCAGCTTTGAGTTGCAATTCTTGAGTTGTAAATCAATAAAAGTGTGATGATCTTCATTATTAGAGCATTGTCCCAGTGAGGAAAGGATGATGAAGACTATGATTCCCCCAAAAGCCAGGATGAGACTTCGGACTTTAAAAAAAGGCCAAAAAGAAAAAAAGGCCAAAGAAAAAAATAAAAAAAAGAAAGAAAAAAAAAGAAGAAAAAAAAAGAAAAATAAATAAAATGAGAGAAAAAGAGAGAAGGGACAATGCTACTATCTCTTTTTCCACACTTGTGCTTCAAAGTAGCACCATGATCTTCATGATAGAGAGTCTCCTATGTAGTCACTTTCATATACTAAGTGGGAATTTTTCATTATAGAACTTGGCTTGTATATTCCAATGATGGGCTTCCTCAAAATGCCCTAGGTCTTCGTGAGCAAGCGAGTTGGATGCACACCCACTTAGTTTCTTTTGTTGAGCTTTCATATATTTATAGCTCTGGTGCATCCGTTGCATGGCAATCCCTACTCACTCACATTGATATCTATTGATGGGCATCTCCATAGCCCGTTGATATGCCTAGTTGATGTGAGACTATCTTCTCCCTTTTTGTCCTTACAACCACCAGCGTATACCACCGTAGTGCTATGTCCATGGCTTACGCTCATGTATTGCGTAAGAGTTGAAAACGCTGAAGCCCGTTAAAAAGTATGAACCAATTGCTCGGGTCGTCATCAGGGTTGTACATGATGGGAGTATTTTGTGTAATGAAAATGAAGCATGGCCTAACTATATGATTTTGTAGGGATAAGCTTTCTTTGGCTATGCTATTTTGATAGGACATGATTATTTGTTAGTATGCTTCGAAGTATTATTATTTTTATGTTTTATAAGCTTTTATCTTGAGTCATTTGGATCTGAACAATCATGCCACAATAGAGAAAGTTACATTGAATATTATGCTAGGTAGCATTCCACATCAAAAATTCTGTTTTATCATTTACCTACTCGAGGACGAGCAGGAATTAAGCTTGGGGATGCTTGATACGTCTCCAACGTATCTATAATTTTTGATTGTTCCATGCTATTATATTACCCCTTTTGGATGTTTATGGGCTTTATTTTACACATTTATATCATTTTTGCGACTAACTTATTAACCGGAGGCCTAGCCCGTATTGCTTTTTTTTGCATATTTTAGTATTTCGAAGAAAACGAATATCAAACGGAGTCCAAACGGAATGAAACATTCGGGAGCGTGATTTTTGGAACGAACGTGATCTAGAGAACTTGGTGTGCAAGTCAAGAAGCAGACGAGGCCTGCAGGAGATAGGAGGGCGCCCCCACCCCTCCTGGGCGCGCCCCCTGTCTCCTGGGCCCTACAGGCGGCCACCGACGTACTCCTTCCTCCTATATATACCTATGTACCCCGAAAACATCCAGGGAGCCAACAAAAAACAATTTCCACCATCGTAACCTTCTGTATCCGCGAGATCCCATCTTGGAGCCTTCGTCGGCGCTCCGCCGGAGGGGGAATCGACCACAGAGGGCTTCTACAGCAACACCATAGCCCCTCCGAAGAGTTGTGAGTAGTTTACCACAGACCTTTGGGTCCATAGTTATTAGCTAGATGGCTTCTTCTCTCTTTTTGGATCTCAATACAATGTTCTCCCCCTCTCTTGTGGAGATCTATTCGATGTAAACTCTTTTTGCAGTGTGTTTGTCAAGATCCGATGAATTGTGGGTTTATGATCAAGTTTATCTATGAGAAATATTTGAATCTTCTCTGAATTCTTTTATGTATGATTGAGTTATCTTTGCAAGTCTCTTTGAATTATCAGTTTGGTTTGGCCTACTAGATTGATCTTTCTTTCCATGGGAAAAGTGCTTAGCTTTGGGTTCAATCTTGTGGTGTCCTTTCCCAGTGACAGCAGGGGCAGCAAGGCACGTATTGTATTGTTGCCATCGAGGATAAAAAGATGGGGTTTATATCACATTGCTTGTGTTTATCCCTCTACATCATGTCATCTTTCTTAATGTGTTACTCTATTCTTTATGAACTTAATACTCTAGATGCAGGCAAGTCGGTCAATGTGTGGAGTAATAGTAGTAGATGCAGGCAGGAGTCGGTCTACTTGTTACGGACGTGATGCCTATATACATGATCATGCCTAGATAATCTCATAATTATTCGCTTTTCTATCAATTGCTCGACAGTAATTTGTTCACCCACTGTAATACTTATGCTATCTTGAGAGAAGCCACTAGTGAAACCTATGCCCCCTGGTCTATCTTTTATCATATAAGCTTTCAATCTACTTTTATTTGCATCTTTACTTTTTGCATCTATATTATAAAATACCAAAAATATATTTATCTTATCATACTATCTCTATCAGATCTCACTTTCGCAAGTGGCCATGAAGGGATTGACAACCCCTTTATTGCGTTGGTTGCGAGTTCTTTGTTTGTTTGTGTAGGTGCATGGGACTTTTGAGGAGCCTCCTACTGGATTGATACCTTGGTTCTCAAAAACTGAGGGAAATACTTATGCTACTCTGCTGCATCACCCTTTCCTCTTCAAGGAAAACCAACACAAGCTCAAGATGTAGCAGGAAACCATGGAGATAAAAGAGGAATGCAAAGACTATTCAAGGCTTAATTCAAAAATCTCACCAACCTACTTATGCATTGAATTCCATTGACCGTGATGACCATCGCGTTTCTCGCGACACGCTGGTTCACCTACCTTCCGCCGGACATGGATCCTCTGACTTTGTAATCCCTTCCATTGAGTCACTGATAGGTGGGCCCCATGCTCTGTGGGACCCATGTGTTAGTGACTCAAAGGTAGGCTAGGCCACGGCAGGGGATCCTCGTCTCCTTCCGCCTATAATTACTATTTCTCGGCCTTCTCCGGTGGCACCATCACCCAACTCGCCCTATCCTCATAAGCCCCCACCAGCCCGACGTTGCTCGCCACTTATCCTCGCTCTCGCCACACCTGCCATGCCCCCGCCCGTCCATTATAGGCAACGCCGGAGGCGGTCACCGCCGAAACTAGTGTTTAGTTTTTCACCGGAAGTCAGATGGAGGGAGGAGGCATTCTATCGGTCTTTAGATGGCAACGCGGAGTATGAGGAGTTATTGGAGCGCGACCACCTAGCGGAGGAGCAGCATATCACCGATTTGCGCCGCCAGCGAGACATGGAGCAGCAGTGCACCAACACTCTGAGTCGCAAGCAGAGTGCCCGCAACTGGGCCGACAACGTGGAGGCCGGCGCCCGTCAAATAGCCCTGGAGGATGTCGGGCACGCACACGCACGTGATGCCGAATTTTACCACTAGCTCGTTAAGTGGGTTTCCCGCTTAGAAGACGAAGCTTCGGTGGACCACGCCAGCATGGAAAGGGCCAACACGCGCTAGCAACGCGCCCTATCGCACCTCTGGCAAGTCCAAGGCGAGGCGAAGGACGCTGGTGCCGGTGTTTAGCATGTACCGCAGATGGCGGACGGCATAGTCTAGTTAGCTAAGAGTAAGTTAATACTTGTACACTACTAGAGTATTAGTGGGAGTAGATAGTTAACTTGGCTATGATGGTTATTAACGTGGAAGTTCAGTACTCTATATCTGGATCAGACCTCTTACTTTGCTCTGAATGTTTAACTTTTCATTTGAACGTATGGAATGGGTTGTTATTTTTTTAAATGGGTTGTATTTGTCCACCACGGGTTTAGAGGCTGACTCGTGGGCCTACCAGGTTGACGCGTACACAATCGGGAGATGATTGTACGTGGAGAGGATGACAACAGGGACCCACCAAGGTCATGGCAGTACGCAAGCAAGTGTCTCCTTATTTCAAGCTAATAAAAAAATGGCTCCTCCTAATGGATTTCTGACATCTGGGTCCCATGTCATAGTCAAGGTAGTCAACAAATGAGAGAATTGCACAACGAGCGGCTGACACCAGGGACCCAGCAGCTCGCCCAGTTATTTTTGTTTTGGGTTAATTTGATAAATGCCACTCCAAATCTGGTGATTCTGAGAAATGCCACTGCAATTTCCAAACTTTAAAAATGCCATTTCATGCCATTTCTAGTGGCATTTTTTGAAGTCCGGAGTGGCGTTTTTCAAAGTTTGCAAATTGTAGTGGCGTTTTTCAAAGTTTGCAAAAATTGAAGTGCCATTTTTCAATGTTTGGAAATTGCAGTGGCATTTTTATGAATCGCCATAATTGGAGTGGCATTTATCTAATTTGTTTTTGAGACGGAAGCAGGGTGTCAACTGGGCTGTGCGGGGCACTCTGGCCTGTCTAGACAGCCTTTTCTTTTATGTTTACCACAAACCAGCCCAGTAGTTTTTTTCTTTCTGAAAATGGCTAACCCAATTTTTTTGTGATTTGTCAAGTAAATCGCTTTGTCAGGCCTGTTGGGCTGCAAATCTTTCAAGACGAGGAGAGCTTCATTCGGCTGGCCAAGAAAATGGCCTATCAGTAATGAGAAATGGGTTGTACATTTTTAAAACACATCGAACCGGCAATTAGTTTCAAATTTCTTTTTTTTCATTTCAAGATTTTAAATTGCATTGATTTTTATGCGTGGACAATTTGTTGGATTTTCTATTGACATACATTTATTTTTAAAATTGGTTTGAATGTGACTCAAAATTTTGGGATTAAAATAGTTCGGACCGCACCGAAATATGCAAAATTTTGTATAATTTTTTAACTGTGGCCACGGTATGGGCTGTAATACTAACAAAAAGAATATGGGCTCCAAAAACCCTTAAGAATTAGCAAATGGGTTGTAAATTATTAGAAATAATGGCAGATGGGTTGTATGCTGTTTTCCACATATTTGAGGCTTTCCTAAAAAAGGTTGACGCACAAGTAGTGACTGTTGGATGTCCATCCAACAGTCGTCGTGCTTCTTCAATCTCTGCTCTTCCTGCTCCAGCCGCTCAAACAAGCACCGGCGGGACTACCTGCTCCTTCCTCCCACCGCGGCTGTGCTGCCATGCAGTCCTCACCGCCCCACCGTACTCCCATCGCTGGCCTAGCCATCCCTCTACTCACCCACAGCTGCTGTTATTCTCCGGCGACGGCAGACGAACCAGTAAACCATCGTACAGTCGTACTCCCCTCCGCGTGGGAAACAACCGCTGAGTCTTCTCTGGCTCTGTGTCATTCCCTTCCAAGGCATCACCGTCGTCCACCGCCCTGGTGCTCTCGGCACGGTGTGGTCAACGTGGTCAACGACCGACATGCATCTGAAGTGGACTGTACGTGGAGAGGCTGACAGTTGGGTCCATGGTCGCACGTAAGGAAATGCCTCCTTATTACACGCAAAATAATGATTCCTCCACTTGACATCTGGGACCTATCGAAAGGGCCTCTGTATTTTGCGAAAAAAACGTTCCTACCGTTGACAGCTCGGACCCACCAGCTATATCTTCGCATGCAAGGAAGTGCCTCCTTATTACGCACAAAAAATGAATACTCCCCCTGCTAGCTGGGACCCAGCATAGTGGGAGGCTGACTTGTGGGCCTACTACGTTGACGGGGACGGAGGGCTTTGTCAACTTAGTCAATATGAATGATTCTAGCTCCGGTCACCGTACGATATCAATCCAACGGCCGTAGTGCTTCTTCAACCTCTGGTCTTCTTGCTCCAGCCGCCCAAGGCAGCGCCAGTCATGTCGCCTACTCCTGCCTTCCGTGGTCGGTTGTGCTACCGCGGATGCCTCATTGCCCCCTACTACTCCCACCGCTGGCCAGGCCATCCCTCCACTCACCCACACCCCCTGTTATTTTGTGGCGACAGCAGCCTCACACCGCAGCCGAACCAGTGAACCCTCATACTCCTCTCCGCGTGGGCATCCACTGCCGTGTCTTCCCTGGCTCCGCGTCGTCCCCTTCCTAGGCCTCGCCGTCGTCCACCGCCTTGGTTCTCTCGGCGCGGCGTTGTCAATGTGGTCAACGACCGACTTCCACCGAAAGAGTACTGTATGTGGAGAGGCTGACAGCTGGGTCCACGGCCGCAGCAAGGAAGTGCCTCCTTATTACGCGGAAAATAATGATTCCTCCACCTGACAGCAGGGACCCACTGGACGGGCCACCGTATTTTGCAAAAAAATGTTTCCCCCTTGACTGCTGGGACCTACCAGCTACATCTTCGCATGCAAGGAAGTGCGTCCATATTACGGGCAAAAAAAATGATTCACCCCTGACTGGTGGGACCCACCAGCTACATCTCCGCAAGCAAGGAAGTGCCTGATAGTCGGGACCCACCTGGTCGAAGCGTACGTAGCGTTGTCATTCTGGTCGTGAACGTTTACGTACATACTGGTCGATGTAGAGGCACGCACGTGTCGCAGTAGAGGCGTGCATGTAGCATGTACACGTACGTACAGCGGCTAGGGTGCAAGAAAGTAAACACGGCGACGTACGTACATAAGGGCGGGGTCTCGAACGCCTACTCGTGCATACGTACGGTCAAGGCTCGTGTACATGGCTGGGTCGGAATGGAGAAACTGCGTCGTCGTCGTGTTCATGGGGAGCCAACTGGTTGGGTCGGAATGGAATGCATCGTCATGTTCATCGGGAGGGCTTGGACAGAACAACCAATGGAAACGAGGCCTGGCATATCGCAGAATGGAGGAAACGACCTTGTGTTCGACCGGCCACGGTTGAAACGGGATCCTGTTCATTGGGAGGGGTCTGGCGTATCAAAAAACGGAGGAAATGGACTTTTGTTGGACCTCCTACGGTCAAAACAGGGTCATGTTGATCTGGAGGGGTGTGGTGTACCGCAAAACGGAGGAAACTGACTTGTGTTGGAGCGCTTGGGGGTCCTGTTCATCGGGAGGGGTGTGGCGTACCGCAAAACGGGACTCCACGAGATACTATTCATCTCCACCATTGACCTCCTCCAGCCTCCACGGGCTATTGTTCATCCACCGTCGACCTCCTCCAGCATCCACATGTGACTATTCATCCATGGGCTCCTGTTCATCCAGCCTCCACCGCGCGATCCTCCACCGGCTACTATTCAACCAGCCCTCTCCATGGGGGCCTGTTCAAACACCCCACCACGGGCTACTGTTCATCCAGCCCTCCACCAGCTAATGTTCAACCAGCCCTCCACCGACTACTGTTCAACCTTCCCTCCAAGGGGTTCTGTTCATCCAGCCCTCCATGGGGTCCTATTCATCCACGCCCAACCGGCTCGATCGATCAGGGTCCTGTTCATCCAGCGGCAACACCCCGGGGTCCTGTTCATCCAACCCCCCACCGGGAACTGTTCATCCAACCCCCCCCCCCCAACAACGCTCACTGTTCATCCAGAGGCAGCATCGATCGGCTTCACTTAGCAGCAGTAGCGAAGGAAACACTCGATCGGGTTCAGTTAACAGCCATCGATCAATCGCTCGGGTTCAGTAACGCGTAGCCTGTAGTGCAATCGCTCGGGTTCAGTAGGCGAACACCTCGCTCGGGTTCAATTAGAGCCCAACGTCCCGCACACACGCGCGTGCGTGTACAAGAGAAACACGCAAACCTCCGTGAATCGCTCAGCCCCGACCACCCACCGTAACCGGGAACACACCGATATTTTCCTCGCCCTTGCTTCTACCATGGTTTTTCCTGTCATGGACGGCCCAAAGAATGTCATGCAGCATTGTCTCCGGCCCGCCCAGGATGAAAAGCCCATTTTCTGTCATGATTTTTTTTCATAGAAGTAGGAGCCTACCACATCTATGATGATACCGGGTTTTGTCACAATTATCGTCATAGAATGTCATGCAACATCATCTCCGGCCCGCCCAAGACGAAAAGCCCATTTTCTGTCATGATTTTTTGTCATAAAAGTAGGAGCCCACCATATCTATGATGATACCGAGTTTTTTCACAATTATCATCATAGAAGTGTCATAAGCATGACAGGAAAAAAATCCTTTCGACCCAAAAGTGTCACAGATGTGTCTTTTTTTGTAGCGGTGGCTTTGCCACAAATACGATGTCAACTACATGATCATGCAAAGCAATATGACAATGATGGAGCGTGTCATAATAAACGGAACGGTGGAAAGTTGCATGGCAATATATCTCGGAATGGCTATGGAAATGCCATAATAGGTAGGTATGGTGGTTGTTTTGAGGAAGGTATTTGGTGGGTGTATGGTACCGACGAAAGTTGCGCGGTACTAGAGAGGCTAGCAATGGTGGAAGGGTGAGAGTGCGTATAATCCATGGACTCAACATTAGTCATAAAGAACTCACATACTTATTGCAAAAATCTATTAGTCATCGAAACAAAGTACTACGCGCATGCTCCTAGGGGGATAGATTGGTAGGAAAAGACCATCACTCATCCCCGACCGCCACTCATAAGGAAGACAATCAATAAATAAAATCATGCTCCAACTTCATCACATAATGATTCACCATACGTGCATGCTAAGGGAATCACAAACTTTAACACAAGTATCTCTCAAATTCACAACTACTCTACTACCATGGCTCTAATATTACCATCTTCATATCTCAAAACAATCATAAATAATCAAACTTCTCATAGTATTATATGCACTTTATATGAAAGTTTTTATTATACCCATCTTGGATGCCCATCATATTAGGACAAATTTTATAACCAAAGAAAATTACCATGTTGTTCTAAAAGACTCTCAGAATAATATAAGTGAAGCATGAGAGATCAACAATTTCTATAAAATAAAACCACCACCGTGCTCTAAAAAGATATAAGTGAAGCACTAGAGCAATATTGTCTAGCTCAAAAGATATAAGTGAAGCAAATAGAGTATTCTAATAAATTCTGATTCATGCGTGTCTCTCCCAAAAGGTGTATACAGAAAGGATGATTCTGGTAAACTAAAAAGCAAAGACTCCAATCATACAGGATGCTCAAAGCAAAACACATATAATGTGGTGAATAATAATATAGCCTCAAGTAAAGTCACCGATAGACGAAGACGAAAGAGGGGATGCCTTCCGGGGCATCCCCAATCTTAGGATTTTGGTTGTCCTTGAATTTTACCTTGGGGTGCCTTGGGAATCCCAAAGCTTAGCCTCTAGCCACTCCTTATTCCAAAATCCATCAAATCTTTACCCAAAACTTGAAAACTTCACAACACAAAACTTCAACAGAAAATCTCACGAGCTCCGTTAGTATAAGAAAATAAACCACCACTTTAAGGTACAGTAATGAACTCATTATTTATTTATATTGGTGTTAAACCTACTGTATTCCAACTTCTATATGGTTCATAGCCCCCGATACTACTCATAGATTCATCAAAATAATCAAACAACACACGAAAAACAGAATCTGTCAAAAACAGAACAGTTTGTAGCAATTTGTAACTTTCGAATACTTCTGTAACTCCAAAAAAATTGAAATAAATTTGTGGACGTGAGGAATTTTTATATTAATCTTATGAAAAAAGAATCAACCTAAAATCACTCTTCTGTAGAAAAATGACAGCTATTCTCATGAGCGCAAAAGTTTCTGTTTTTTACAGCAAGTTCGCAAAGACTTCACCCAAGTCTTCCCAAAGGTTCTACTTGGCACAAACACTAATTAAAACATAAAACCACATCTAAATAGAAGCTAGATGAATTATTTATTACTAAACAGGACCAAAAATCAAAAAACAAAAATAAAATTGGGTTGCCTCCCAACAAGCATTGTCGTTTAACGCCCCTAGCTAGGCATAAAAGCAAGAATAGATCTAGGTATTACCGTCTTTTGTATGCAATCCATTAGTGGATATCATAATAGATTCATAAGGCAATTTTATTATCTTCCTAGGAAAGTGTTCCATGCCCTTCCTTAACGGAAATTGGAATCTAATGTTTCCTTCTTTCATATCAATAATTGTGCCAATCGTTCTAAGGAAAGGTCTACCAAGAATAATAGGACATGTAGGATTGAAATCTATATCAAGAACAATGAAATCTACGGGCACATGATTCCTATTTGCAACAATAAGAACATCATTAATCCTTCCCATAGGTTTCTTAATGGTGGAATTCGCAAGATGCAAATTTAGAGAATAATCATCAAATTCACGGAAACCTAGCACATCACATAAAGTTTTTGGAATCGTGGAAACACTAGCACCCAAATCACACAAAGCATAACATTCATAATCTTTAATCTTAATCTTAATAATAGGTTCCCACTCGTCATAAAGTTTTCTAGGGATAGAAACTTCTAGTTCAAGCTTTTCTTCATAAGATTGCATCAAAGCATCAACGATATGTTCAGTAAAAGCATTATTTTGATTATAAGCATGAGGAGAATTTAACACGGATTGCAACAAGGAAATACAATCTGTTAAAGAACAATTATCGTAATTAAATCCCTTGAAATCCAAAATAGTGGGATCGTAGCTATTTAAAGTTTTGACCTCTTCAATCGCACTTTTACCAATTTTTGCATCTAGATCTAAAAACTCCGAATCATTGGGACGCCCTTTAACTAAAGTTGACTCATCTCCGACCCCATATTTATCAAGATTCATATTGGAAAACAAAGATTTAATAGGAGTCACATGAATCACTTGTAGATATTAATCATTATTATCATGAAAACTGGAAGAACACGCTTTCACAAAACAATCTTTTTTAGCACGCATCCTAGCGGTTCTTTCTTTGCACTCATCAATGGAAATTCTCATAGCTTTGAGAGACACATTGATATCATGCTTAGGTGGAATAGATCTAAGTTTCAAAGAATCAACATCAAGAGAAATTCTATCCACGTTCCTAGCCAACTCATCAATGTTAAGCATTTTTTTCTTCAATCAAAGCATTGAAATTCTTTTGTGAACTCATAAATTCTTTAACACTATTCTCAAAATCAGAGAGCATCTTATTAAAATTTCCAAAAGAGTTGTTGTAGGAATTACCATAATTATTAGAGGAATTACTAGGAAACGGCCTAGGATTAAAGTTTCATCTATACGTGTTGTTACCAAAATTGTTCCTACCAACAAAATTCACATCCATAGATTCATTGTTATTCTCAATCAAAGTGGACAAAGGCATATCATTAGGATCAGAAGAAACACTTTTATTAGCAAACAATTTTATAAGTTCATCCATCTTTCCACTCAAAACATTAATTTCTTCAATCGCATGAATTTTTTTACTAGTAGATCTTTCGGTGTGCCATTGAGAATAATTAACCATAATATTTTTAGGAGCTTAGTAGCCTCTCCTAAAGTGATTTCCATAAAAGTGCCTCCCGCGGACGAATCTAAAAGATTTATAGAAGAAAAATTCAATCCGGCATAAATTTTTTGTATAATCATCCACAAATTCAAACCATGTGTAGGACAATTATATATCATTAATTTCATCCTCTCCCAAGCTTGTGCAACATGCTCATGATCAAGTTGCTTAGAATTCATAATATCGTTCCTAAGGGAGATGATCTTAGCGGGAGGAAAATACTTTGAGATAAAAGCATCTTTGCACTTATTCCATGAATCAATACTATTTGTAGGCAAAGATGAGAACCAAGTTTTAGAATGATCTCTAAGCGAAAACGGAGATAGCTTCAATTTAACAATATCATTATCCACATCTTTCTTATTTTGCATATCACACAAATCAACAAAGTTGTTTAGATGGGTTGCGACATCTTCACTAGGAAGGCCAGAAAATTGATCTTTCATAACAAGATTCAACAAAGCGGCATTAATTTCACAAGATTGAGCATTGGTAGTAGGAGCCATCGGAGTGCTAATAAAATCATTGTTGTTGGTATTGGAAAAGTCACACAATTTAGTATTATCTTGAGCCTTCATGACAAGCAATCAATCCAACACACAAGCACACAAGAAGCAACCGAAAAGAGACGAATGGAAGAGGGGCGAAGAAAAGGCAAAGGTTTTTGAAAATCGTTTTGGAAGTGGGGGAGAGGAAAACGAGAGGCAAATGGAAAATAATGTAATGCAAGGGAGAACAGTTTATGATGGGTACTTGGTATGGCTTGACTTGGTGTAGCTCTCCCCGGCAACGGCGCTAGAAATCCTTCTTGCTACATCTTGAGCTTGCGTTGGTTTTCCCTTGAAGAGGAAAGGGTGATGCAGCAAAGTAGCGTAAGTATTTCCCTCAGTTTTGAGAACCAAGGTATCAATCCATTAGGAGACGATGCATAAGTCACCGAATACATGCACAAACAATCAAGAACTTGCAACCAACGGGATAAAGGGGTTGCCAATCCCTTCACGGTCACTCACAAAAGTGATATCTAATAGAGATAATAAAGTAAATATTTTTGGTATTTTTGATGTATAGGTTGGAAAGAAAAGATTGCAAAATAGTAAATGAAATTCAACAATATGGAAAAGAGACTTAATATAATGGAAAAGAGACCCGGGGGCATAGGTTTCACTAGTGGCTTCTATCGAGATAGCATGTATTACGGTGGGTGAACAAATTACTGTCGAGCAATTGATAGAAAAGCATATAAATATGATGACATCCAAGGCAATGATCATGAACATAGGCATCACATTCGTGTCAAGTAGACTGACTCCTGCCCGCATCTACTACTATTACTCCACACATCGACCGCTATCCAGCATGCATCTAGAGTATTAAGTTCATAAGAACGGATTAACGCATTAAGCAAGATGACATGATGTAGAGGGATAAACTCAAGCAATGTGATATAAACCCCATCTTTTTATCCTCGATGGCAACAATACAATGTGTGCCTTGCTGCCCCTACTGTCACTGGGAAAGGACACCGCAAGGTTGAACCCAAAGCTAAGCACTTCTCCCATGGCAAGAAAGATCAATCTAGTAGGCCAAATTAAACCGATAATTCGAAGAGACTTGCAAAGATATCAAATCATGCGTATAAGAATTCACATAAGAACCAAATAATATTCATAGATAATCTTGATCATAAATCCACAATTCATCGGATCTCGGCAAACACACCGCAAAAGAATATTACATCGACTAGATCTCCAAGAACATCGAGGAGAACTTTGTATTGAGAATCAAAGAGAGAGAAGAAGCCATCTAGCTAATAACTATGGACCCAAAGGTCTACGGTAAACTACTCACGCATCATTGGAGAGGTGATGGTGTTGATGTAGAAGCCCTCCATGATCGACTCCCCCTCCGGCACATCGCCAGAAAAGGCCCCAAGATGGGATCTCACGGGTACATAAGGTTGTGGCGGTGGAAACGTGGTTTCATGGATCCCTCTGATGTTTTAGGGTATAAGAGTATATATAGGTGAAAGAACTAGGTCGGTGGAGCTATGAGGGGCCTACGAGGGTGGGGGCGCACCCTCCTGCCTCGTGGACGCCTCGTTGCGTCTCCGACTTCATCTCCAAGTCTTCTGGTTTGCTTTCGGTCCAAGAAAGATCATCGTGAAGGTTTCATTCCGTTTGGACTCCGCTTGGTATTCCTTTTCTGCAAAACTCTAGAATAGGCAAAAAAATAGAAACTGGCACTGGGCCCTCAGTTAATAGGTTAGACAAAAATAATATGAAATAGCATATTAAAGCCCATTAAACATCCAAAACAGATAATATAATAGCATGGAACAATCAAAAATTGTAGATATGTTGGAGACGTATCACGCCTGCCGCCGCCGCCTGGCTGCCGGCAAACCCCACCGCATTTCGCCACTTCCGCTTGTCGCCGCCTATCGCCATCAACTTTCTCGATGTTGCTCGTGGTTGACCCAGCTCCGCTCGGTTGGGGAATCTACCGTACTAAGGGTTCTTTCTCATGGACGACGAGGTAACTAATTTAATGAGATATTATCTCATCTCTTATCCCAGTTCATCTGCCTCCTTTATTCACCCGGCGGAAATCGCCATCAATTCATTTTTATTCGAGCTGATTTGAGGGTTTTCTTTCATTCATAGAGTGTACAGTGCGCCGACACATCAAGACTTTGTGACCTCCGCCAGAGATTCCATCTCACCATACCAGATGACTTGAGTATGTGCGCGGTATGTTCAATCTCACCCTAAATCGGTTGGCATGGCCTACTTTCCTGAACATATTCTAAATATTTCTACATTTGGATAAAAGGTGCCACATGCACCATATATGTCAAAGGGGATTTTTTCCCTCTTCTTTGCATATTAGGCAAATTAATGATGTATTGTTCTTTCGATTACTCTCATATTTCCATGACATCATGTTTACCCTATTTGTTTATTATATATTTTTGTCCTTCGATTTCAACTGCTGTACAGTTCTTTCAATTTGGGCCCATATTTGCATGTTACCATATTTTCTTTAACAATCCTTCCATTTTCTGCAGCACATCCCTTGCTATGCAACAAATTATGTAGTGCACAAATTTTCCATTTACATAGATCAAGGCTGCACAAATGTCATACTGCACACAAACTATGGATTTACAGTCGTTGCAACTGTAAGACTTGATGAACGTGGTGACTCCTATTTTGGTGCTGGCTTTTGGAAAGAGATTTCTAAGTTTTATGTACTGATAGCTGGCACTAAAATTGCACTGCATATAAAAGGTCTTGGTCATGAGATATATGCTAACTTCCCCGACAAAATCATCCGTCCAGACTTTGTTTGAAGTAAGTTTTCTTTTCAACTATCTACATGTTGAGTTACCCAGCAATGTCAAATGAATTGTGTAGTATTTAATCAACGAATTGTTATTCCATTTTCTTACTATATTCCTACCTAATAACTTCTAGTTACCAATACACTTTTCTAATGCCCTATTTTAACTAAATATTCCATGTACTCTCATTTCAATCAGAAAGTGCCGCTGACAAGGAGACTCCAGAGGTGGTGAACAGGGCTGCCAACAAGCGGAGGCGGGGCGAGCTAGAACCACAAGCGACTCCAGCATGCCTAGACTTCATTAGCAGCCTCCCCGATGATATGTTGACAGTCATCATCTCCCTCCTCACAATCAAATGTGGGGCGCGGACAACCGTCCTTTCCCAGCGGTGGTGCCCCCTATGGAAGTCCACCCCTCTCGACCTCATCGACACCCCTGAGCTCTGCCATGGCTATCGCAAAAGCTTGGATGTGTTCTCCAAGATCCTTGGCAGTCACCTTGGCCCAACCGGAGGCCTTAGAATGGGCAAGTTCCATTCCAACGGCAGGGACCGAGCCAAGCTTGGCGACTGGTTCCGATCCCCCGCCCTAGATCAGCTCGAGGAGCTCACTTTTGATGAAGGGCATATGCGCTCGCTACCAAGGTCCGCGCTTCGCCTCACGCCCACGCTATGCATCGCCAAGTTCAGGAACTACCATCCCCCCTTAATGTTGCACCCGCTCTTATTCTACCACGACTGAAGCACCTCGAGCTCGTCACCGTCTGCCTCTCAAATAGTGACATGGAGCGTCTACTCCATGGCTATACTGCACTCGAGTACCTTCGTCTTCAGGCGATCAATGGGTTGAGTACATTCCACATCACCTCCATGACTCTCTGGACTATTTATGTGTGTTGTTGGTTCAGCAAGAAGACATCACAAGATGTGTACCATGGTATGGTCATTGAGGACACACCTGCACTTGAGAGACTACTTGTACTTGATCAAGTAGGTCCAACAAGAATCAATGTCATTTCTGCGCCGAAATTGACAGTGATGGGCTACTCGTCTGACAAATACTCTGAACTTGTTATTGGATCCACACCCGTTCGGGTACAACAGCCGCCTTCTACCTCTCCTTCTACAAATTAACATTATTTATAATTTTGAAGATGTTTGTTCGTCTGTCATTCAGAAAATGATTCCGACAAGCTTGACCGCGAAACTGCGCATAGTGAAGGTCTTGGCACTAGATTCTATTGTCCCCAACCTGGAGCAAGTTGTTAGTTTCCTGAGATGTTTTCCGTGCATGGAGAAGCTATATATCGAGGTGATGTTCCTTTCCTGTTAAATGTTAACCATAAGGGAGTTCAATTTGTGACACCTTTTTCCAAGTTTACAATGACAAGCAGACTAAGGCATAGCCTAGTGGTGGGAAGGGGCTGATGCCTTCCCACCCACCCAGGTTCAAGGCATGATACTTGCAATTTGGATTTGTTGCACCAATTAAACTATAGGGGGTTCCCTTATAGTCTTTCTGTCAAAAAAAGTTTACAATGATAATGTACTATGATTTCTGAAGGATTCTTTTGGAGGATTTCAGTACATACATGTCTCCTTTTCCAAGTTTACAATGACAATGCTTGATCCATATGGTTACAATCCATATGCATTTCTCCTTTGGATTCATATGTACTAGTTTTGTTAGGGAACTTTTCATCCAGTCCAACATCTTGTGAAGATCGAGGATGGCATGTTAATGCCCATGTTAATCATGTCAGATCAAAGATGGCATGTTAGTGCATTTTACAAATCCTGCAAACCAAATAGGCATGTAGTAGTGTTCAAAACTGCATCTAGGCACTAAAACGTTTTCTTGTTTTGCAGATAAGATTAGGCCCAGTGGTGGATAATGTGATACAATATAGCAATCACAACAAACGCCTAGATCTGCATCTCTTAGAAATTACTTTGAACTCCTAGCGAGGGACCTTACCGGAGATTATATTCGTCAAGTTCTTTGTTGTCAGAGCAAGGGTGCTGAAGGTAATGAGGTTTGCCCTACATTTATTTGGCAAAAATGAATGGTTTGTTGATCAGCGCCGGCGCCTCCAGCGGAATGGAATAGGCTCCAAAAATGCTGAATTTCATTTTGGAACTTCAGATGACAGAGTAATCGGAACTCATCGTGTCAACCCCTTACATGACTTCTCAGTGGCTGACCCCTTTGCAAAAGTTGTGAGGTTTCAAAACCAGACTTAGAAGTGGTAATGTTAGTTTGAACCTCTCTGATATCAATGTTCAGCAGGTCAGCATGAGCGTTTGCAGCTGATGAACTGAATTTCATTTCTAATATTAGTTTGAACCTTGTGATCTTCGAATTTGAGCCATATAACTCTGGAATTTGAACCTTGTAATATTTCGAGCTTTTGTGGTACAATCGTTGAAATGGCATCCGATGAGACTCGTATATTGGTAGCAATATTTTGACCTTAATATGCAATCGTCTTAGATTTGATTTTATTAACCATTCTCGAATCTGTTTACCTTGTCGATCTCACAACATATGATTTGTATAGCTAACTCGACTGCACGATCTTCCACATTATTGCACATAGTTGGTTTCTTCCACCGTGAGCCCTGTAGAGCACAGAATTAAATATCACATTCGAGTGTCCATCATCACCCATGGGTAAACTTATGACCGAAGTCATTCCACAGACTTCGTTTTTACAAAGCTTTTTGCCAATAAACGCCCATGATTTGTCCCTCTTCTAGCCGACGCGTGAAAAAACAAGTCGGGTGGGAAGCTTGAGCAGTAAACTACGCGGTAGCATGGGAACAGGCTCACCGACGATACATTTGGCGCACCTTCGAGCCCACGCGTGGTCAAACTACGGTGCGGTATTGTCAAGCGTGCACTGGAATCCTTCGCTATGAACATCATGACAAGACGTGACGATTACAGGTCGGCTGGCCCCCATTTGTTACAGCAGACATTTAAGCCTCTTGTGTCTCTTCAACCTTTCGATCGCTCCCCACCACATTGCAAGAAGCACACCCATCACGACAAGTTCTTAGAGGGTATCCTGCGTGGCTCCAATGGCGCTCCGAGCGGCTGCCGATGACGAGCAGCAGTTCACCATGCATGCCACGGTGGACACCTACCGAAGGTTCATAGAGCTCTCAGTGGTGTACACCAACAACCCGGTCTGGGTGGAGCATGTGACAGCCTAGTTTTTTCCTTCTCTCTTTTCCCAGACTTCTTTTGCCTCTGCTTTGAATTTGGAGTTTTTGAATCAATTCAAATGGACTTATACACATGGGCATGTCCTCGATTTTCACCCAAGTAACTCATCCACCTCTAACTCATCCTTCTTTCTCTGAAAAATCCCAAAAATGGACCAAGGAATATTTTTATAAAATAAAAATATTCATTTTCTTCTCTGAAACCCACTTCAGAAACTTGTGCTCCAAAGCAACACGCATTTTATGGCTCCAAAAATCCTGAGAAAATTCCTAAATATTCTTTGAACCCTAGGGCACCTTCCTGAGCAAAAATATTGCATAACTTTTTGGAATATTTTTTCTACAAAAAATCATTTCTATTCTGGACAGAATAGGCACTTTGCACAACAAGTATGCTTTTCCTTGATCCATTGAGGCTGAATTTTCTTGAGCTTCATTACCTTCCTAAGAGACTACTAAACCCCAAATCTCAGCCCTAAACTCTTACTGGATCACTCACAGTTAACCTCACAAGTTACTGTCCAGAAACTTACCATGAAGTAAACCACGCACACACAGCTCCTGGATTCAACCCAAAGCGTTGGAACAACTCAAACCACTAACGACTACACGCCAGACATGAAGTTTAAGCTTAGCGCGGCCTGATGTCATAGTTCACGCAGTGACTGCATTCGTCCAGGCGTGTTGGCATGCAGCCGACGTGCTCTACGACGCGCCCGAGCCACTGTTGAGCTCGTGCTTGCTTCCCCGATCGCCGTGCCTTGCCAAACTGCGTCATGATCATCGTCTCGACCCCCTTAACTCCTCCCTGGCGCTCGCCGATGCCGGAGCTTGCCGCAGCGAGCATGGGCACGGCGCGGCCAAGCAAATAGGGCACATGTGCCACTGTGTTCATCGCCATCCTCGCTCATGTGCTTGTCTTTGCCCTCCCATAGTGCCCGCGTGAGTTGCGTCACCTTCTCCCCCTCTCGCTGACATTGCTCGTCGCCGGGCGCCATGTCCAGAAGCCCTGCGGTGGAGCCTGATCCCCTCTACTCGCTCACCTATAAATACAGCCACCCCCAGCCTCATTGAGCATCACCACTCACTCCCACGACCTCCACAAGCTCGTAGTTAAGCCTTAGCCCGGCCGAGAAGGCCTCTGGCTGCCGCCTCGACCCGACCTCACCGGTGATTCCTCGTAGCTCCTCTTCCTCACTCCAGTGCCTCCCGAGCTCGATCCACTCCTCAGGCGACTTGCTGGTGGTTCACTGGTGTTGTCCGACCCCGTTGGAGCCCCTGGTGCAGCCCCACATCACCGTCGTCTCCAACTCCGGCGACCTTTGCTTCCTGCCGCCGCTGGAGAGGCCAGTTCCCACCCCGTCCGACCACCCCTAGCCAAACTACGGGTATGGGCAGGTGCGCCACTACCCCCTCTCTTGTTCTATCCCCCTGGTTATGGCCGTCGGGCACTCCTCGCCGGAGAACGCGTCATCGACGCGTCGCCCGCCTCTGTTTCTCTCTCTCTCTCTCTCTCTTCCCCCGACCTGGCCAGTGGGGCCCACTGTCAGCCTCTCAGGCCGCGCCCGAAGCGGTATGAGTGGTGGCGCATTCCTGGAAGTGCGCCATCGACGTCACCACCTGGTTTTCTTTTTATTCAAATTAATTCAAATTTTGACCAGAAACTTTGACCTGCTGTAACTTTTTAACCATAACTCCAAATTAGTTGATTCTTTTTTCATTGTGTTCTTATTGCAAAAGATCTAGCATCACACCAAAAATGAGAATTTTCTCTGCTGTCCAGATTTCTGGTAATTTTCAGAAGTGTTCTTGATGTTTTCTTTTTGTCATTTTAATTGTTTTCAGAAGGAGAAGCTTGTCTTGAAGAGACTCAGGAGGAGTGTGAAGCTCCTCTGAACTAAGGCAAGCCACACCAACATTTTCATGGTGTAATTGCAATATTCATGATTTTTCCAACTTAAAACTGAGTTATTTCTTGCATACAATTATTTAATGAATAATGCTTGTGCTAGTTATTTTTTCATGGGTAAAATGCTTTGTTTACAGAAGTGAGTACCTGGACTAGTGTGATCTAGCATGAGTAGTTTGACAATGTGATTTTGCTATGACTATGGTTTGACTAGCATCGGTAGTATTTTCTTATGTGAAGGCTTGTTTCATATGGTAATAATAAAACTAAAAACAATTAGTGCTAATAACCAGTGAGAAAGAATCAGTAAAGTCTAGTGATGATTTGTGCAAGTAGAACTTCTGATGGTGTTGATCTGTTTATTCTAAGTGATATGAGATGCATGTCGTATGGTTGGATGATCATGGCATATGGTGACTCGAGTATTTTTTTCAAGTTAAAACCTGATGTTAATTGAACTTGAACAAAAGTTGATTGGGTCATGGTGCCACCGAATCGAGTTTTCCCCAGTGCAACCACATTTGCCTTTATGGGAAGGCCTTTAGTTGGTCTGTTGTCATGCCTCTAGTCGATGACTCCAACGAGGGAAGGTTATGGGCATGCAGTACCCTGGCCCGGTAAGCAGACATAACCTTGTGTGTCCATTGTTGTTGTTGAGATGGTACCTTGTCCCCATGTGGGACCGTTTGAGTTTTGCCATGATGATGGCCATTGATGCCTTTGGTAGGCACGGGGACACCCATGACTTAGCCCTGTGGGGAGTTAGTCGGAGTGGTCGAGAGAGTGTCATGGCAATGGGGGAGTTCCGTCGGAATGTCGTTGGTCCACCCGAATGGGAGTGCGAGGCCATGGATTCCATGGTGTGGGTACAATGCGCTACCTCTGTAGAGTGTATTTAATCTATCGATAGCCGTGTCCTCGATTACGGACACAACTCGTGAGTAAGTCACACCATGGATCAACGTTAATAAATAATCTTGCACACTAAGTTATTTGTTTGGCACTGGTTATGTGATGATGAGATCAGTGAGACTAATGTTGTGAAAACCAAAGTGTTGGTTTTGATTGTGATCCGAGAGTCATCACCGTTTGATTACGAGGTAACCCGTTGGTAAGAGAGTCCGAGAGACTCAGTGCACAAGTTATGTTGCATGGCATGAGTAGTATGTTTTCACCTGCATTTAATTTGATTAAATGTCATGATAGTGTTTGCCATTATGTTTATGCTTGTTGCGAGCTTACAAGTACATTCAATGTACTGACTTGGCATGCTATGCCATCTTTCAGGAAAGTCTAACCGGATCGGAGTGCTGTCGTGTCTAGATCGTGTCCACATTAGTGTCCCTGTGCTATGGAGTCCCACTTCATCGTCATTCCGCTGTCGCATAGTTATCGTGATCGAGGCCCCTTTATGTTTACTGAATAATGTACATATTGTTCAGCCGCACGGTGTGTGTCGCTTGGCCTCTCTACTTGATGTAATATCGCACTATGTTTCCGCTAGCCCCAATAAAGCAGTTGTTTTCTATACCAAGATGTTGTGTGTTGCCAGAAGACTTGATCTCTGGGCTGGCAATGCAAGGTAAACCGGTTGCTCTGAGCCGGGGTGCCACAGAGCACTCCGTCCACATCATGGAGCTATTGATTGCCGAGGAGAAGTACAAGGTGGTCTGGTTCGACATCGAGTACACCCGCACTCGTGTCGGGTCTCGTCCCAAGGTTATCGTCGCCCATATGTGTGTGTGCAACCACGTCCTCGTCTACCACTACTGCCTGGCCACAAGGCCTTGCGAGCGTTTCGCCAGGTTTGTCAACAGCCCCCACTACATGTTCACTATGTTGGACATCACCAATGATGTCAAGGTGCTCAAGAATTCGGGCATCGCTTGCCAGAATCTTGTCGGCATCCAGGGCCAATACAAGATCTAGGGCAGCAAGGAGCATGAGAAGGACTCCCTGGTTCACCTTACCGATACCATCATCGACCCCTACTATAGAGACATGAAGGATTCTTGTAACAAGGACAAGTGTGCCTGGCACTCGGCCTGGATGGAGAAACTCGACAAAGCTCACGTCGTGTATGCGGCCAAGGAGGCATACATGTGATACGACATGTACAGGAGGATCATTGACATGAGGAAGTGCCTCCTTTCCCAAAACGGCCAGGGATCCAGCCGAAAGCAGAGCAATGGCAAGCGCCATCGCAACAAGAAATAGATGATTAGATCCTCGTTTCTCCTAGTTTAGTATGCATGTAATTGCTTACTTTGGTGTGTGAAAATTTATGTGTGTAGTCACTTGTGTAATTGTATGCTTATGCAATGCTGTTATGCAATGCTGTCTTTTTAAGTATATATATGTTGGTGCTCTGTAAACAGAGCAAATCACATCGCACATGGACTAAACAATGGAACCCATCGGTGATGATTTCAGCAATCACTGACAATTGTATACCAGCAATCTTTTGCTCACAACACACACGGCTTGTTAACAGGAATCATCTGAGTTGTTATCGGTCTTCCCACACATTTCCAATTATAGACCTATTTGCCGCGTATCACACACATCTTGTTAAGTTGAACCGTTTATGTTCTCTTGGCTAAACTCAAACAGTTCATCCGAGTGAACTGTATGTTGTATATCGCACACACCGTCATCTGGTTGCCCGGTTCTGTTATTCTGCCTCATCAAAAACAATTCGTCTGAGTGAACCGTATGCTCTACATCGCACACACCTTCATCTGGCAGCCCGTTTCTTTTGTTCACCCCCATTGCAAACAGTTAATTGAACTGAATCATATGCCCTGAATCGCACACGCACCGAAAATCTAAACAATGTTTGATGCATCCGTCATCGCAAATGTTTTGCACCATTTTGACGGGTTTTTTACACTACCTTTTGTGATTATTGCATCGCACACAGTTTCGTCGAAGGGTCTCTGATCGTAGTGTCACGTTAGCAGCATCCTGCAGTAGTGTGTGTGAGATTCTGAGAGACAGAGTGCGTGTATGTGACTCTACTCTTCGAACATGTACTCCACCTTTTGCATCGGGATATAAGTATAATGGTATTACACTTTAGCTTGTGATTTATGTGGCCATGTTAACGTGGTTGTGTAAAAAAATGTCACTTCCTGCTCGTGATTTGCGTTATATAATTATGAGAAGTTTGCTAACTACTAAAGTAAAGTTGAATTTGTCCATGTTATATAAGTAAATTAAGGTGATTGTTTATCATAGGTGTAAGGTTGGACGAAGGGTGGTAGGAACAAATGCTCTGCCTAGAGCATGTGTGTGTGAGATGGAGTCTTAGTGTGTGTGTGTGTTTGTGCGTGTGTGTGTGTGTGTGAAGCGGAGTCTTCGGTGGTCAAAGTAATTTAAGTGTGTGTGGCTTCATCATAGATAGCTGATGTGTATGGCAGAGGCCACCAACGAGGGTGTGCAAGAGAGAAGAGGCCCGTAGAGAGGGAAGAGAAGGCGTGTGCGCATAAGAGGAGTCAACATCGAGATAACGTGTTTATTCGAGAGACACCGGGGAAGACTACTATATATCAATGGTGCATGTAGGTGGAAATTAAATGAAGGGATGGTCTTATTGGTTTTGGGGATATAGGGGAAGAGTGAGAGAGGGGGTGATGTCTGCTAGAACTACGTCGGTATTTCCCCAAAGGGGAAGGGATGATGCAGTATAGCGACGGTAGGTATTTCCCTCAGTGATGAGACCAAGGTTATCGAACCAGTAGGAGAACTTCCTCACACCACGTAAACAGCACCTGCACGCAAATAACAAATACTCGCAACCCGACGTGTTAAACGGGTTGTCAATCCCTTTCGGGTACGACGCCTCAAGATAGGCAAATAACGTGAGGTAAAACTGGTAGATAGGATAAATATATCACGGAACAAATAAATTGCAGCAAGGTATTTTTGTATTTTTGGTTGAATAGATCTGAAAATAAATTCAAAGGAAAATAGGTCACAAAGGCAAATATGATGAAAAGAGACTCGGGGGCCGTAGGTTTCACTACTGGCTTCTCTCGAGAAAAATAGCAAACGGTGGGAAAACAATTACTGTTAGGCAATTGATAGAACTTCAAATAATCATGACGATATCCAGGCAATGATAATTATATAGGCATCACGTCCAAGATTAGTAGACCGACTCCTGCCTACATCTACTACTATTACTCCACACATCGACCGCTATCCAGCATGCATCTAGTGTATTAAGTTCATGGAGAAATGGAGTAATGCAATAAGAACAATGACATGATGTAGACAAGCTCTATTTATGTAGAAATAGACCCCATCTTGTTATCCTTAATAGAAATGATACATACGTGTCGTTTCCCCTTCTGTCACTTGGATCAAGCACCGTAAGATCGAACCCATAACAAAGCACCTTTTCCCATTATAAGATAAATAGATCAAGTTGGCCAAACAAAACCAAAATATCGAAGAAGAAATACGAGGCTATAATCAATCATGCATATAAGAGATCAAAGAAGACTCAAATAACTTTTATGGATAAAAACATAGACCTGATCATAAACTCAAAGTTCATTGGATCCCAACAAACACGCCGCAAAAAGGCTTACATCATATGGATCTCCAAGAGACCATTGTATTGATAATCAAGAGAGAGAGAGGGGAAGCCATCTAGCTACTAACTATGGACCCGTAGGTCTACAAAGAACTACTCACGCATCATGGAAGAGGCACCAATGGATGTGGTGAACCCCTCTGTGATGGTGTCAAGATTGGATCTGGTGGTTCTGGACTCTGTGGCGGCTGGAATTGATTTTCGTTGACTCCCCTAGGGTTTTTGGAATATTGGGGTATTTATAGAGCAAAGATGCGGTTCAAGGGGGACCCGAGGTGGGCACACCCACCTAGGCGCGCTTGGGCCCCCTGGCGCGCCCTGGTGGGTGCTGCCCCCCTCGAGGCACCCCCAGGTGCTTTCTTGGCCCAATGGATGTCTTCTGGCCTAAAAACATCCTCAAGAAGTTTCGCTATGTTTGGACTTTGTTTGATATTGATTTCCTGCGATGTAAAAAAACATGCAGAAAACAACAACTCGCACTGGGCACTATGTCAATAGGTTAGTAGAAAAAATGATATAAAATGACTATAAAATGATTGTAAAACATCCAAGAATGATAATATAACAGCATGGAACAATCAAAAATTATAGATATGTTGGAGATGTATCAGCATCCCCAACCTTAATTCCTGCTCATCTTCGAGTAGGTAAATGATAAAAACAGAATTTTTGATGTGGAATGCTGCCAAACATGTTCATCACATTTCTTTTCTTTATAGCACGGACATATGGACTTTTATATGATTGAAAGCAACAATCTAGTTTTGACATGAAGACTTTAATACTCAAGCATACCAACAAGCAACAATGTCTTTCAAAATATCAACACTAAAGCAAGTTATCCCTAGCCCATTATGCTGAACCATTGATCCATTCATGAAACACACTCGAATATTAGCTACTACCAATGCTAAAATACGATCATAGTGCCCCTTAGTTGGTCCTTTATAAGATAAGGTGGAGACTCAAATTCAAAAAAATGCATAAGTAAAAGAAAGGCCCTTCACGGAGGGAAGTAGGGATTTGTAGAGGTGCCAGAGCTCAAAGCTTAAATTGAGAGATAAAAACATTTTTGAGAGGCCTACTTTTTCCACGAACGAAAATGACTTAGAGATCCCAACACTTTCCATGCTAGATACATCATAGGCGGTTCCCAAACAGAAAATTAAGTTTATTCCTTTTTCCACCATTACTTTCACTTTCCATGGCTAACCGTATCCACGGGTGCCCTCCATACCAACACTTTCCAAGGAATTTATTTTTTGACAACATAAAGTAAATTCATTTTTCATTACGGGACTGAGCATCCCTAATACCTTTGTCATACTCTCATGCAATGACAAGTGAATAAACACTCGTCGTGGGAATAACACATCTAGCATGGAAAATCTTGGTCACCCTTCACCACCTCGCGAGTGATAGAGCACACAAAAGAGAAATTTATTTTGAAAATTATAGATGGCACACGCAAATCTGCTTATAACGGCAAGAAAAATACCGCATATAGGTAGGTATAGTGGACTTATAAGGCAAAACTAGTTTAAAGGGTTTTGGATGCACAAGTAGTGATTATACTTGGTGCAAAATGAAGGCTAGCAAAAAGATTAAGAAGCGACCAACCAAAAAGCGAAAAATCTCGTACCCAATCATTAAGCATAAGTAACACCAAATAATGCACCATAAGTAGGATATAAATTTCATTGCATAACTATTGACTTTCTTTCTTGCATAGGGAATCGCAAACCTTAACATCAATTTTCTTACTAAAGCACAATTACTCATCAACATGACTCACATATCATATCGTCATATCTCCAAACCATTACTAATAATCAATTTTATTTTGTCCAATGATCTTCATTAACGTTTTTATTATATCCTCCTTGAATATCTATCACTTTGGGACTATTTTCATAAGTTACTTTTAATAAGCTCAAACAAATATAAGTGAAGATCATGAGCATACCTTTTCTTTCTTCTCAAAATAATTTGAGTGAAGCAAGAGACAATTTCTGAAAATTTTACTAACTCCCAAATATATCTAAGTGAAGCATGAGAGCATTTCTTCAAAAATAACAAAGCACACCGTGCTCAAAAAGATATAAGTGAAGCACTAGAGCAAATCCATGGCTCTAAAAATTTAAGTGAAGCATATGAACAAGCATAGCATAATTTTTGGCTCTCTAAAAAAGGTGCATTCATCAAGGATTCAACACTTGAAACACAAATCAAAACAAGCAAAGACTCATATCATACAAGATGCTCCAAGCAAAACTCATAATATGTGATGAATGAAAATATAGTTTCAAGTAAAATACCGATGGTTGTTGAAAGCGGGGATGCCACTCGGGGGCATCCCCAAGCTTAGTTGATTTCTAATTCTTTGAATATTATCTTGGGGTGCCTCGGGCATCCCCAATCTTAGCCTTTTGCTAATCCTTATTCCTTCAACCATCATAAGATCACCCAAAACTTGAAAACTTCAATCACACAAAACTCAACAAAAACCTTCGTGAGATCCGTTAGTATAAGAAAGCAAACCACTACTATAAGTACTCTTTCAAACCTATTCTTATTTTGTTTTTGCATTATATCTACTGTATTCCAACTTTTCTATGGCAAAAACGCATCAAAGAAAACCATAGAATCATCAAAACAAGCACACAACGCAAAGAAAATAGAATCTTTCAAAAACAGAACAGTCTGTAGCAATCTGGATATTTCGAATACTTAAGTAACTCTAAAAATTCTAAAATAAATTTGTTGACTTGAGCAATTTGTGTATTAATCTTCTGCAAAAAGAATAAACTCAAAAGCACTCTTCTGTTAAAAATGACAAATAATCTCATGAGCACAAAATTTTCTGTTTTTCAGCAAGATCAAATCAACTTTTACCCAAATCTTCCCAAAGGCCTTGCTTGGCACAAACTCTAATTGAAACACACAAAACACAATCATAACAGTAGAATAATTGTGCTAACACACAATAACAGAAAGCAAAAAGCAAAAATAAATTTTATTCATTGGGTTGCCTCCCGACAAGCGTTGTCGTTTTACACCCCTAGCTAGGCATAACACGTAGGATCTAAGTTTTGTCATCTTTGGTTCTAGATCCATAAGATGCCCTCATGATTGATTCATATGGTGGCCTAATTCTTGTTCTAGGGAAGTGTTCCTTTCCCTTCCTTAGTGGAAATTGAAATTTAATATTGCCTTTTTTCATATCAATCACGGCACCAATAGTACGCAAAAAGGTCTACCAAGAATAATTGGACAAGACAGATTGCAATCAATATCAAGAACAATAAAATCTATGGGCACATAATTACTATTTGCAAGAATAAGAACATCATTAATTCTTCCCATAGGCTTTTTAATAGTAGAATCCGCCAAGTGCAAATTTAAAGAGCATTCTTCAATATTGGTAAGACCAAGAACATCACATAAAGATTTCGGAATTGTAGAAACACTAGCACCCAAGTCACACAAAGCAAAACACTCATAATTTTTAATCTTGACTTTGATAGTAGGTTCCCACTCATCATGCAATTTTCTAGGAATTGAAACTTCTAATTCTAACTTTTCTTCAAAAGGTTTCATCATAGCATCAACAATATGTTTAGTAAAAGCTTTATTTTGTTCATAAGCATGGGGTGAATTTATCATGGATTGCAACAAAGAAATACAATAAACCAAATAGCAACTATCATAATTAAATTCTTTGTAATCCAAAAGAGTGGGCACATCACTAGTTAAAGTCTTGACCTCTTCAAACCCAATTTTCTCAACAAGATTTTCACCCTCCAAATCATAGGGACGCCTTCTAACTAAAGTTGACTCTTATCTGGTCCCTTTTTAGTCAATCTTAATTTTACTAAACAAGGAATCAATAGAAGAAACACCAATCATTTTAAGATCTTCGTCACTTACTAGAAAACACTCTTTCTAAAAATTCTCTTTTAGCTCTAAGCATAGCGGTTATTTTCTTACTTTCATCCATAGAAACATAAAGAGCTTTAATTGATTCTTCAACTTTAGGCACAAAAATTTTCATCTTGAGAGTTTCTACATCACTAGAAATTCTATCAACATTTCTAGACAAATCATCAATTTTATTCAATTTTTCTTCTATCGAAGTGTTGAAAGCTTTTTGCATATTGATAAATTCTTTAATATTGTTATCAAGATCAGTGGTGTTTCTATTATTATGATAAGTAGGATTACCATAGGAATTACCATAATTATTAGAGGAATTACTAGGAAAGGGATAGGATTAAAATTACCTCTATAAGCATTGTTACTAAAATTGTTTCGTGAGTCAAAATTCACATCTATGGCATAACTATTTTGCTCAATCAAAGTAGACAAAGGCACATCATTAAAATCAATAGGAGCAATTTTATTAGCAACCAACTTCATAAGAGCATCAACTTTTTCACTCAAAGAATTTATTTCTTCTACCGAATTGACCTTTTTACTAGTTGGAGCTCTTTCGATATGCCATTGCGAGTAATTTTCCATAATATTGTCTATTAATTTAGTAGCTTAACCCAAAGTAATTTCCATAAAATTACCCCCCGCGGCGGGATCTAAAAGATTACAAGAAACAAAATTCAATCCCGCATAAAAATTTTGTATGATCATCCAAAGATTTAACCCATGAGTTGGGTAATTACTTAGCATCAATTTCATCCTTTCCCAAGATTGTGCAACATTCTCAAGTTCAAGTTGCTTGAAATTCATGATCTGGGTTCTAAGGGAAATAATTTTTGTAGGCAAAAAATACTTAGTAATAAAAGCATCCTTACACTTGTTCCAAGAATCGATACTATTGCGAGGCAAAGAAGAAAACCAAATTTTTGCACGATCTCATAAAGAAAACGGAAATAATTTCAACTTCACAACATCATTGTCCACATCTTTTTTTCTTTTGCATATCACATAATTCCACGAATGTGTTAAGATGGGACGCGACGTCCTCATTAGGAGTACCGGCAAATTGATCTTTCATGACAAGATTCAGCAAAGCAGTATCAATATCACAAGACTCCGCACTAGTGGCAGGAGGAGCAATCAGAGTGCTAATAAAATCATTGTTGTTGGTATTTGATAAATCACACAACTTGGTGTTCTCTTGAGTCATGATGACTTCACAACAAGATTGCACACAAAAACAGATCTCACGAGAAATGGCGAACGAAAAAGAGGGCGAATAAAACAACAATTTTTTGTGAAGTGGGGGAGAGGAAAATGAGAGGCAAATGGCAAATAATGTAAATTGCGGAGAGATGATATTTGTGATTAGGAACCTAGTTGATGTTGAAGATCTTCCCTAGCAACGGCGCCAGAAATTCCTTTTGATGTCTGCTAGAACTATGTCGGTATTTCCCCAAAGAGGAAGGGATGATGCATTATAGCGACAGTAGGTATTTCCCCCAGTGATGAGACCAAGGTTATCGAACCAATAGGAGAACCTCCTCACACCACATAAAAAACACCTGCACACAAATAACAAATACTCGCAACCCGACATGTTAAAGGGGTTGTCAATCCCTTTTGGGTACGGCGCCTCAAGATAGGCAAATAACGTGCGGTAAAAATGGTAGATAGGATAAATAGATCACGGGACAAATAAATTCCAGCAAGGTATTTTTGTATTTTTGGTTGCATTGATCTGAACATAAATGCAAAGGAAAATAGATCGCAAAGGCAAATATGATGAAAAGAGACCCGGGGGCCGTAGGTTTCACTACTGGCTTCTCTCGAGAAAAATAGCAAACGGTGGGAAAACAATTACTGTTGGTAAATTGATAGAACTTCAAATGATAATAACAATTATATAGGCATCGCGTCCAAGATTAGTAGACCGACTCCTGCCTGCATCTACTACTATTACTCCACACATCGACCACTATCCAGCATGCATCTAGTGTATTAAGTTCATTAAGAAATGGAGTAATGCAATAAGAACGATGAAATGATGTAGAAAAGATCTTGTTATCCTTAATAGCAACAATACATACGTGTCGTTTCCCCTTCTATAACTGGGATCAAGCACCGTAAGATTGAACCAATCACAAAGCACCTCTTCCCATTGCAAGATAAATAGATCAAGTAGGCCAAACAAAACCCAAATATCAAAGAAGAAATACGAGGCTATAATCAATCATGCATATAAGAGATCAAAGAAGACTCAAATAACTTCCATGGATAAAAACATAGATCTGATCATAAACTTAAAGTTCATCAGATCCCAACAAACACACCTAAAAAAGGCTTACATCATAAGGATCTCCAAGAGACGATTGTATTGATAATCAAGAGAGGGAGAGAGAGGAAGCCATCTAGATACTAACTACAGACCCATAGGTCTACAAAGAACTACTCACACATCATCAGAGAGGCCCCAATGGAAGTGGTGAACCCCTCCGTGATGGTGTCTAGATTGGATCTGGTGGATCTAGACTCTGTGGCGGCTGGAATTGATTTTCATCGACTCCCCTAGGGTTTCTAGAATATTGGGGTATTTATAGAGCAAAGAGGCGGTTCAGGGGCACCCGAGGTGGGCACAACTCACCTGGGCGCGCCTGGTGAAGGAAATATGCCCAAGAGGCAATAATAAAGTTATTATTTATTTCCTGAATTCATGATAAATGTTTATTATTCATGCTAGAATTGTATTAACGGAAACTTAGTACATGTGTGAATACATAGACAAAACTTATAGTCCCTAGTATGCCTCTACTTGACTAGCTCGTCAATCAAAGATGGTTATGTTTCCTAACCATAGACATGTGTTGTCATTCTATGAACGGCATCACATCATTAAGAGAATGATGTGAAGGACATGTCCCATCCGTTAGCTTAGCATTATGATCGTTTCAGCTTCATTGCTACAGCTTTCTTCATGACTTATACAAGTTCCTCAGACTATGAGATTATGCAACTCCCGAACACCGGAGGAACACTTTGTGTGCTACTGAACGTCACAACATAAATGGGTGATTATAAAGGTGATCTACAGGTGTCTTAGAAGGTGTTTGTTGGGTTGTCATAGATCGAGATTAGGATTTGTAACTCCGTGTTTCGGAGAGGTATCTCTGGGCCCTCTCGGTAATACTCATCACTATAAGCTTTGCAAGCATTATAACTAATGAGTTAGTTGCAGGATGAAGTATTAGGGAACGAGTAAAGAGACTTGCCGGTAACGAGATTGAACTAGGTATAATGATACCGACAATCGAATCTCGGGCAAGTAACATAGCGATGACAAAGGGAACAACGTATGTTGTTATGCGGTTTGACCGATAAAGATCTTCGTAGAATATGTAGGAGCCAATATGAGCATCCAGGTTCCGCTATTGGTTATTGACCAGAGACGTGTCTCGGTCATGTCTACATAGTTCTCGAACCCATAGGGTCCGCACACTTAACTTTCGATGACGATTTGTATTATGAGTTATGCGATTTGATGTACCGAAGTTTGTTCAGAGTCCCACATGAGATCACGGACATGACGAGGAGTCTCGAAATGGTCGAGAGGTAAAGATTCATATATTGGAAGGTTGCATTTGGACATTGGAATGGTTCTGAGTGGTTCAGGCATTTTTCCAGAGTACCGGGAGGTTACCGGAACCCCCCGTTAGAAGTATTGGGCCTAGTGGGCCTTATTGGAGGAGAGGAGAAAGGGCCATGTGAGAGTGGCACCCCTCCCCTTTCCCAAACCGAATTGGATTAGGGGAGGGGCCGGGCCCCCCTCTTTCCTTCCCCCTCTCTCTCTCCCTTACCTTTCCCTCTGGTGGAAGAAAGGAAAAAGGGGGGGCCGAATCCTACTTGGACTAGGAGTCCAAGTAGGACTCCCCCCTGGCGCGCCCAAACCTAGCCGGCCTCCTCTCTCCCTCCCTCCTTTATATACATGGCCAGGGGCACCCCAATAGCACAACGGACAACACAAGTTGATCTTTTAGCCGTGTGCGGTGCCCCCTCCACAGTTACACACCTCGATCATACTGTTGTGGAGCTTAGGCAAAGCTCTACACCGGTAGCATCATCATCACCTTCACCACGCTATCGTGCTGACGGAACTCACCCTCAGCCTCAACTAGATCAAGAGTACGAGGGACGTCATCGAGCTGAACGTGTGCTAAACGCGGAGGTGTCGTATGTTCGGTACTTGGATTGGTCGGACTGTGAAGTCGTACGATTACATCAACCGCGTTGTCATAACACTTCCGCTTTCGGTCTACGAGGGTACGTGGACACACTCTCCCCTATTGTTGCTATGCATCACCTAGATAGATCTTGTGTGATCGTATGAAATTTTTTGAAATTACCGCCTTCCCCAACAGTGGCATCCGAGCTAGGTCTATGCGTAGATGTTATATCCACGAGTAGAACACAAAGAGTTGTGGGCGATAATAGTCATACTGCTTATAAGCATGTCATACTTTGATTCGGCGGTATTGTTGGATGAAGCGGCTCAGACCGACATTACGCGTACGCTTACGCGAGACTGGTTCTATTGACGTGCTTCACACATAGGTGGCTGGTGAGTGTCTGTTTCTCCAACTTTAGTTGAATCGAGTGTGGCTACGCCCAGTCCTTGCTAAAAGTTAAAACAGCACACTTTATGAAAAATCGTTGTGGTTTTTATGCGTAGGTAAGAACGGTTCTTGCTAGAAGCCCGTAGCAGCCACATAAAACTTGCAACAACAAAGTAGAGGACATCTAAATTGTTTTTGCAGGGCTTGCTCTGATGGATATGTTCAAGGCATGATGAGATATAAACTGTTGTATGAGATGATCATGTTTTGTAACAAACTTATCGGCAACTGGCAGGAGCCATATGGTTGTCGCTTTATTGTATGCAATGCAATCTCCATGGAATTGTTTTACTTTATCACTAAGCGGTAGCGATAGTCGTAGTAACAATAGTTGACGAGACAACAATGATGCTACGATGGAGATGAAGGTGTCGCCCCGGTGATGATGAAGATCATGGCGATGCTTCGGTGATGGAGATCATGAGCACAAGATGATGATGGCCATATCATGTCACATATTTTGATTGCATGTGATGTTAATCCTTTATGCATCTTATTTTGCTTAGTACGGTGGTAGCATTATAAGATGATCCCTTACTAAATTTCCAGGTATAAGTGTTCTCCCTGAGTATGCACCATTGCTACAGTTCATCGTGCCAAGACACCACATGATGATCGGGTGTGATAAGCTCTACGTTCACTACAATGGGTGCAAGCCAGTTTTGCACACGCAAAATACTCGGGTTAAACTTGACGAGCCTAGCATATGCAGATATGGCCTCAGAACACTGGAAACCAAAAGTTCGAGCGTGAATCATATAGTAGATATAATCAACATAGTGATGTTCGCCATTGAAAACTACTCCATCTCACATGATGATCGGACATGGTTTAGTTGATTTGGATCACATGATCATTTAGATGACTAGAGGGATGTCTATCTAAGTGGGAGTTCTTAAGTAATATGATTAATTAAACTTTAATTTATCATGAACTTAGTCCTGACAGTATTTTGCAAATTATATTGTAGATCAATAGCTCGCGTTGTAGCTTCCGTGTGTTTTTTTATATGTTCCTAGAGAAAACTAAGTTGAAAGATGATAATAGCAATGATGCGGACTAAGTCCATGATATGAGGTTTATCCTCATTGCTGCACAGAAGAATTATGTCCTTGATGCACCGCTAGGTGACAAAACTATTACATGAGCAGATGCAGATTATGAATGTTTAGCTAGCTTAATATGATGACTACTTGACGGTTTAGTGCACCATGCTTTACGGCTTAGAATCGGGATTTCAAAGACGTTTTGAACATCATGGACCATATGAGATGTTCTAGGAGTTGAAGTTAATATTTCAAGAAAATACCCGAGTTGAGAGATATGAAGTCTCCAACAAGTTCTATAGCTAAAAGATGGAGGAGAATAACTCAAGCAGTGAGCATGTGCTCAGATTGTCTGGGTACTACAATCACTTGAATCAAGTGGGAGTTAATCTTCCAAATAATATAGTGAGTGACAGAGTTCTCTAGTCACCATCACCAAGTTACCGGAACTTCGTGATGAACTATAGTATGCAAGGGATGACGAAAATGATCCCCGAGCTCTTCGTGATGCTAAAATCAAGGAACGTAGAAATCAAGAAAGAGCATCAAGTGTTGATGATTGAGAAGACCACTAGTTTCAAGAAAAGGCCAAAGGGAAAGAAAGGGAACTTCAAGTAGAATGGCAAGCAAGTTGTCACTCCCGTGAATAAGCCCAAAGCTAGACCAAAGCCTAAAACTGAGTGCTTTTGCTGCAAAGGAAATGGTCACTAGAAGCGGAAATGCCCTGAATATTTGGTGGATAAGAAGGATGGAAAAGTGAAACAAGGGTATATTTGATATACAGGTTATTGATGTGTACCTTACTAGTGTTTATAGTAGCCCCTGGGTATTTGATACTTGTTCGGTTGCTAAGATTGGTAACTCGAAATAGGAGTTACAGAATAAACATAGACTAGTTGAGGGTGAAGTGACGATGTGTGTTGGAAGTGATTCCAAGATTTATATGATCATTATCGCAAACTCCCTATACTTTCGAGATTATTGTTGAACCTAAATGAATGTTATTTGGTGTTTGCGTTCAGCATAAATATGATTAGATCATGTTTATTGCGATACGATTATTCATCCAAGACAGAATTGTTATTCTGTTTACATGAATAAAACCTTCTATGGTCATACACCCAATGTTGATGGTTTATTGAATCTTGATTGTAGTGATACACTTATTCATAATATTGATGCCGAATGATGCAAAGTTGATAATGATAATGCAAGATATTTGTGGTACTCCCATTTGGGTCATATCGGTGTAAAGCGCATGAACAAACTCCATAAAGATGGACTTTTGGAATCACTTGATTATGAATCATTTGATGCTTGCGAACCGTGCCTTATGGGCAAGATGACTAAAACTCCGTTCTCCGAAACAATGGAACGAGCTAGTGACTTACTGGAAATAATACATACCGATGTATGAAGTCCAATGAGTGTTGATGCTCGTGGCCGGTGTCGTTATTTTCTGACCTTCACAGATGATTTGAGCAGATATGGGTATATCTACTTAATGAAACACAAGTCTGAAACATTTGAAAACTTCAAAGAATTTTAGAGTGAAGTGGAGAATCATCATAACAAGAAAATAAAGTTTCTACGATCTGATCGTAGAGAACAATATTTGAGTTACGAGTTTGGCCTTCATTTAAAACAATGTGGAATAGTTTTACAGCTCACGCCGCATGGAACACCACAGCGAATGGTGTGTTCGAATGTCGTAACAGCACTTTATTGGATATGGTGCGATCTATGATGTATTTTGGGGTTATGCATTAGAGACAGCTACATTCACGTTAAACAGGGCACCATCAAAATCCATTGAGATGACGCCTTATGAATTGTGGTTTGGCAAGAAACCAAAGTTGCCATTTCTTAAAGTTTGGGGCTGCGATGCTTATGTGAAAAAGCTTCAACCTGATAAGCTCGAACCCGTGGAATAGTTTTACAGCTCACGCCGCATGGAACACCACAACGAATGGTGTGTTCGAATGTCGTAACAGCACTTTATTGGATATGGTGCGATCTATGATGTATTTTGGGGTTATGCATTAGAGACAGCTACATTCACGTTAAACAGGGCACCATCAAAATCCATTGAGATGACGCCTTATGAATTGTGGTTTGGCAAGAAACCAAAGTTGCCATTTCTTAAAGTTTGGGGCTGCGATGCTTATGTGAAAAAGCTTCAACCTGATAAGCTCGAACCCAAATCAAAGAAGTGCATCTTCATAGGATACCCAAAGGAAACTATTGGGTACACCTTCTATCACAGATCCAAAGGCAAGATATTCGTCGCTAAGACTGGATCCTTTCTAGAGAAGGAGTTCCTCTCGAAAGAAGTGAGTGGGAGGAAAGTAGAGCTTGATAAGGTAATTGTACCTTCTCCCGAATTAGAAAGTAGTTCATCACAGAAATCAGTTCCAGTGATTACTACACCAATTAGTGAGGACGCTAATGATGATGATTATGAAACTTCAGATCAAGTTACTACAGAAACTCGTAGGTCTTCTAGAGTACGGTCCGCACCAGAGTGGTATGGAGATCCTATTCTAGAAGTCATGTTGATAGACTATGATGAACCTATGAACTATGAGGAAGCGATGATGAGCCCAGATTGCGCGAAATAGCTTGAGGTCATGAAATCTGAGATTGGATCCATGTATGATAACGAAGTGTGGACTTTGATGGACTTGCCCGAAGATCGGCAAGCCATATTAAATCAATGGATCTTCAAGAGGAAGACAGACACTGATAGTAGTGTTACTATCTACAAAGCTCGACTTGTCGCAAAAGTTTTCTTTTTTGACAAGTTCAAGGTGTTTACTACAATGAGATTTTCTCAACTGTAGTGATGCTTAAATCCGTCCAAATCATGTTAGCCGTTGCCATATTTTATGAAATTTGGCAAATGGATATAAAAATTGAATTCCTTAAATGCATATTTCTTAAAGAGTTGTATATGATGCAACCAAAAGGTTTTGTCGATCCAAAGGGTGCTAACAAGGTGTGCAAGCTCCACAGATCCATTTATGGACTGGTGCAAGCCTCTTAGAGTTGGAATAAATGCTTTGATAGTGTGATCAAAGCAGATGGTTTTATACAGACTTTTGGAGAAGCCTATATTTACAAGAAAGTGAGTGGGAGCTCTGTAACGTTTCTAATATTATATGTGGATGAAATATTGTTGATTGGAAATGATATAGAATTTCTAGATAGCATAAAGGGATATTTGAATAAGAGTTTTTTCAATGAAAGACCTCGGTGAAGCTGCTTACATATTGGGCATCAAGATTTAAGATAGATCAAGACGCTTAATTGGACTTTCACAAAGCACATACCTTGGTAAAGTTTTGAAGAAGTTCAAAATGGATCGGTCAAAGAAAGGGTTCTTGCCTGTATTACAAGGTGTAAAGTTGAGTAAGACTCAAAGCCCGACCACGGTAGAAAATAGAAAGAGAATGAAATTCATTCCCTATGCCACAATCATAGGTTCTATAAAGTATGTTGTGTTGTGTACCAGACCTATTGTGTACCCTGCCCTAAGTTTGGCAAGGGAGTACAATTTTGATCTAGGAGTAGATCACTGGACAGCAGTCAAGATTATCCTTAGTGAGGACTGAGGAAATATTTCTCGATTATGGAGGTGATAAAATAGCTCGTCGTAAAGAGTTACATCGATGCAAGTTTTTACACCGATCCAGATGACTCTAAGTCTCAATCTGGATACATATGGAAAGTAGGAGCGATTAGCTAGAGTAGCTCCGTGCAAAGCATTGTAGACATAGAATATTTGCAAAATACATATGGCTCTAAATGTGACAGACCAGTTGACTAAACTTCTCTCACGAGCAAAACATGATCACACCTTAGTACTCTTTGGGTGTTAATCACATAGCGATGTGAACTAGATTATTGACTCTAGTAAACCCTTTGGGTGTTGGTCACATGACAATGTGAACTATGGCTATTAATCACATACAGATGTGAATATTGGTGTTAAATCACATGGTGATGTGAACTAGATTACTGACTCTAGTGCAAGTGGGATAATGAAGGAAATATGCCCTAGAGGAAATAATAAAGTTATTATTTATTTCCTTAATTCATGATAAATGTTTATTATTCATGCTAGAATTGTATTAACCGGAAACTTAGTACATGTGTGAATACATAGACAAAATTTATAGTCCCTAGCATGTCTCTACTTGACTAGCTCGTTAATCAAAGATGGTTATGTTTCCTAACCATAGACATGTGTTGTCATTTGATGAACGGGATCACATTATTAGGAGAATGATGTGATGGACGTGACCCATCCGTTAGCTTAGCATTATGATCGTTTCAGTTTCATTGCTACTGCTTTCTTCATGACTTTTACAAGTTCCTCAGACTATGAGATTATGCAACTCCCAAACACCGGAGGAACACTTTGTGTGATACCGAACGTCACAACGTAAATGGGTGATTATAAAGTTTCTCTACAGGTGTTTCCGAAGGTGTTTGTTGGGTTGGCATAGATTGAGATTAGGATTTGTCACTCTGTGTTTCGGAGAGGTATCTCTGGGCCCTCTCGGTAATACTCATCACTATAAACCTTGCAAGCATTGTAACTAATGAGTTAGTTGCGGGATGAAGTATTACGGAACGAGTAAAGAGACTTGTCGGTAATGAGATTGAACTATGTATAACGATACCAACAATCGAATCTCGGGCAAGTAACATACCGATGACAAAGGGAACAATGTATGTTGTTATGCGGTTTGACCGATAAAGATCTACGTAGAATATGTAGGACCCAATATGAGCATCCAGGTTCCGCTATTGGTTATTGACCGGAGACATGTCTCGGTCATGTCTACATAGTTCTCGAACCCGTAGGGTCCGCACGCTTAACGTTCGATGATGATTTGTATTATGAGTTATGTGATTTGATGTACTGAAGTTTGTTTGAAGTCTTGGATGAGATCACGGACATGAAGAGAAGTCTCGAAATGGTCGGGAGGTAAAGATTCATATATTGGAAGATTGTATTTGGACCTTGAAATGATTCCGAGTGGTTAAGGCATTTTTCCGTAGTACCGGGAGGTTTCCGGGACCCCCCGGGAGAAGTATTGGGCCTAGTGGGCCTTATTGGAGGAGAGGAGAAAGTGCCACATGAGAGGGGCACCCCTCCCCTTGCCCAAACCGAATTGGACTAGGGGAGGGGGTCGGCCCCCCTCTTTCCTTCCCCTCTCTCTCCCTTACCTTTCCCTCCGGTGGAAGAAAGGAAAAAGGGGGGCCGAATCCTACTTGGACTAGGAGTCCAAGTAGGACTCCTCCCTGGCATGTCCAAACTGGCCAGCCTCCTGTCTCCCTCCCTCCTTTATATACGTGGCCAGGGGGCACCCCAATAGCACAACAGACAACACAAGTTGATCTTTTAGCCGAGTGCGGTGCCCCCATCCACATTTACACACCTCCATACCATTGTGGAGCTTAGGTGAAGCTCTGCGTTGGTAGCATCATCATCACCGTCACCACGCCGTCGTGCTGACGGAACTCACCCTCGACCTCAACTGGATCAAGAGTACGAGGGACGTCATCGAGCTAAACGTGTGGGGAACACGGACGTGCCGTACATTCGGTACTTGGATCGATCGGATCGTGAAGACGTACGACTACATCAACCGCATTGTCATAAGACTTCTGCTTTTAGTCTACGAGGATATGTGGACACACTCTCCCCTCTTGTTGCTATGCATCACCTAGATAGATCTTGCGTGATTTTAGGAATGTTTTCGAAATTACTGCGTTCCACGACACCTAGGCCCCCAGGTGCACCCTGGTGGGTGCTGCCCCCCTCGAGGCACCCCCCCCCCAAGTGATTTCTTGGCCCAATGGATGTCTTCTGGCCCAAAAAAATCCTCAAGAAGTTTTGCTGCATTTGGATTTCGTTTGATAATGATTTCCTGTGATGTAAATAACATGCAGAAAACAACAACTGGCATTGGGCACTGTGTCAATAGGGTAGTACCAAAAAATGATATAAAATGACTATAAGTGATTGTAAAACATCCAAGAATGATAATATAACAGCATGGAACAATCAAAATTATAGATACGTTGGAGACGTATCGGGGGGGTAGCTAGAAGGAGATTGTTAAGTATGAGTGTGTGTCTTAGAGAAGAGACCCATCCAGGCGGAAGTCATGTGCACATAAGAAGAGAACGATTTGATGTGGGGCTAGGGCTGAGGGTAATTAACTATGTATGGAGACATAGGAGACCTTGAATGTGCATGTGCGAGAGGTATACATGTATACGTGGGATGTGTGTGTGTGTGTGTGTGTGTGTGTGTGTGTGTGTGCGTGCGCATGATCGAGATAAAAGAAAGAAGACATAAGTCATAAGACCAATGACATGGGAGAGACGGATTGGTATGACAATATGCATGCATGTGAGAGTGGAGGGAAGATGGGCCGATAATTGAGCATGTGTTTTTGTCTTTAAGATATAGTGGCATGGGCTGGAGCTTGCATCTATGGCAAGCAGAGAGAGCGAGACACAATGATTGTGCAAAAGAAATCAACCTATAGAAGCATGTATGGAGAGACAAATATAGTGTGCGTGATAGGAAGCAAGAGTGCGTGCGAGAAAGAAAGGTTGACAGAGAAACTACATATAGATAGAGAGATAGAGATGCTAGCTAGAGGGACATCGGCTAGTTTGTGTGTTAGAGATGACCGTCGAGTGGTTCAGAGGGGTGAAGTTATGTGTGTGTGAGAGAAAGATAAAAAGAGGACGCATGACTGCATGCAGAGAGAAACATATATAGTGTATGTGATAGGAAGCAAGAGTGAGGGTGAGAAAGAAGTTTGATGGAGAAACAGATAAATAGAAAGATAAATATGCTAGCTAGAGGGAGATCGGCTAGCTAGTGTGTGTGTTAGATATAAGAGTAGAGTGGATCAAAAGGCTTGGTTATGTGTGTGGTGTGAGAGAGATGAGAGGGGGTGCATGTGAGTCACATACAAACAAATATCAAAGAGAAATGAGATCCCGAGAGATGGAGTTTTGTGTTTGCGAGAGATAAAGATATTTTATAAGGAGAGTGATAGCTAGAGAGACATATCAGGGAACGCGAGATATCTCTATGGAGAGAGAGTGTGTGTGAGCGACATACAAGGGAATGGTGGAGATATATGAGACCCTGGGAGACAGAGTTTATGTTTGTGTGTGAGGAAGAGATATTTAAAAGGAAGAGTCATAGCTTCTCATACCTAAGGAGCGCAAGACATCTCTGTGTGAGAGGGGGTGTGCTAGTGGCACATAGGGGAATAGTAGAGAGAAATGAGACCCTGGGAGACGAAGTTTGTATTTGTGTGAGATAAAGAGATTTCACAGGGAGAATCATAGTTAGAGACACATAGAAGGGAGCAAGATATACTTAGAGAGAGAGATAGAGTGAAGGTCGAGGGAGAGAGTACCGTCCGTGTGTTACAAAGATAAAAGATCATCGTCGACATACAAGTAGCACGAGACATACCCGAGAGACGATGAAGGCGTATAGGTCTAGAGAGATATATAAGCAAGAGTGATAGCTATATGAGATGAATATCTGGATTAAAGGGGATTCAAATATTTAAACTAGAGATCACGACATTGACAATATCATAACGAAAATTGGTCTATCAAACATGCATATTCATTTGAATTTGGGGACACGTGTAATGTTATATAGTTTATCAATATTAGTGATCCATAGATTCTTTAATTAGAGACAATGCACGGTTTATATGCAAAGTCTAAACGGGATTACACTATATGTTGCGTGTGTGTGAAACACATTATACGTGTTTGAGAAGTAAAAAAACCCGCATGAAACACACGTTAATTGGAGACAGTTAGAGAGGAATGCATACATTGGATTTCAACATAAAGTGGTTTCAAATAGTTGAAAATCCAAATTAAGAAGGATCCAGCCTTATGAATCGGAGATCATGCCATTTGTAAACCATATTTATGTATAAAGGGTGTTGTGCTTTTGAAAAAATATATAAAAAATGATGTATATAGATTTGTATTTGAATACAGAATGGATCCTCCCCGAAAAAAATACAAACTGGATTTGAATTGAGTTGGAACGGTAAATGTGCACTCTTTCTCTGCAAAAATTTGAATGAAGCAGGGAAAGCCACAGTAACCGCCCGAAACCAAAATCCGCAAGATGGAAATTACTGCCTATCCCTGACACGCAAAGCCAATCAGCTAGATTTCTATAGGTTTCGATAGGGGTAGGCTTGTAATTTCACTCAAACATGACATAACCGCCTCCGCCTCTCACCTCCCCGAATTCATACATGGTGGGCGCCAAAAAACAGTTTCTCCTTGGTCGAAATCGCCTCTGACCTCCCTCCCATTCATACACGGTGGGCGCCAAAACAAAATCTCATCGGCCGAAATCTCCATGGGCAAATATTCGGTGTATGCAAGATTACCGTCCTATCCCCAACCGACTAATATTGTTGTGATGTAAGAAACTTTAAACGGGGGCTAAGTTTGTAAATTTCCTTGCATTTGAGACAAGCGCACCCTGAAGACATGGTTCCCCCTTCCTCTCTCCCTCCATTTACCCATTCATACTCCGTGGGCGCCAAAACACCCTCTCCACCGCAGTCTCCTCCATCCGCCACCCCTTCCACCACCGTCCTCCTCCACCATGCCGGAGTTGATACCCCGACACTGTCGTCCATTACAAGAGATCGACCTCTCTCATCCATGCCTTCGGACTAGGATCCTTGCATCGCATCCTCTCGCTTCATCCGCGTTGTCGTCCTCCTTGCCATGGCCGCTCGTACGATCGTCTCGTCCACCGCACCTGGATATTTCCCTCGCCGCCACCGTCTACCCTCCCAAATCTGCTTCCACACTGCCGACAGCCATCGCTACCACAACACCCTCAACGCCTAAGTAGATGCTTACACAATGCCACACCAGAGGCGGTACTCTTTCGTATCTGCTCAAGTTATTTATCTCAGCAAGAAAATAGATCGCCACAGTGTTACTGTGATTTCTTGTCCATCACTTAGAATCTTACTTGTTAGTTGACACCAAACATTGGTTGTGAAGTTGCCTTTGTCTAGTTTGCACCTTCAGATCCACCATGGCACGCGCCCCACTATACTCGCAATGCTTATGGTTTTCCCCTTTTATATTCCACATTAGCTTAAATGACAGTTGACTGAATTTCAAATTGGTGTCAGTCCATTTTTCGGAGTTCGCCGGAGGGAAGGAAGGGGCTCGCCGAAGGGCTGCCCCATTATCTATCTTGGGGTTTCAGGTGGGGACAGTGGTTGTGGGGGTCTGTCATCAGGCTATGGTGGGGCCTCGCCGGAGGCAAAACTCGACCTGGGTGGGGGTAGCAAGAGGGATGGCCGGGGGGCGGCGGAAGATCGGAGGTGGTGGGCGGTTCAGGGGAGGGCGGGGCCGGTGGTTCGGCCGGCGACCTGTGCGGTGGTCTTTAGGGGAAGAATAAGAGGCGTGGAAAAAGAAGGGTTAGGAGACGTAGGATCTTCATCCAACCGCCTGAAATGGTCGACTGACCCAAATGACGAAAGTCAGGCGACTTGCATGTAGACATTCCCATATATTCAGTACCATTACCGTAGGTGCTTCAAGACATGCGTGCAAATAGTGCTCCTCAACCCATCAAGCTAAACAACATGCCACTCATAATTCCAAACTTAGTTGCTCAAATACAAACTTAGTCAGCTAATGTTCCTACTTTACTTTCGAAAAGCACATGCGCTACATATCGAGGGACATCAGGGAGTTGTGTTATTTATGCGCTCTGGTTCATCATGTGTGGCCAACCAACATTTTATTATCTAAAATCTGCTTGCTCTTCTTTAGCATGCTCCTCTTCTGTTCTTCTTTTGTAAGTACTCTCTCCGTACCTAAATATAAGTCTTTATAGAGATTCCTCCATGGACTACATACGGAGAAAAATGAGTGAATTTACGCTCTAAAATGTATGTATATACATCAGTATGTGATCCATAGTGGAATCTCTACAAAGATTTGTATTTAGGAACAGAGGGAGTATAATAGTTGTACAATATGTTCTTTGTAGTGAAGAGGAGTAGGGACATTTGCAGTGTACAGGTCTATTCGGTCGCTTGTCATGGACGCTTTCAACTCTTCCTGTTGGTCTTCATGTTGATTGTCATGGACGCTTTCAACTCTTCGTATTCGATCGTATGTGTCACCTTTGAGAGTTGGACTGATAGTAACAGTATTGTGCCTTCAGTTGTAGAGAGCTGGTATCCGAAGCCCTTCTAGCCATACCGGCAATACTAGCACATATATTCCAGCAAGTTCCACTTCCTGATTTTACTCCTGATGCTTAGGGTTTTCCCATTATATCTGCACTACAATCTACGTAGGTGCTTTGTGTCCTACTAGAAGCTGTCCGCCCTTTAAAGCTAAATAACACACCAATCATACGTCCTAAGGTTCTTCAAATATGAATGTGATATGATACTGACATTAGCTAACAGACACACATTTAATTGGTTAGCTAATGCTCCCACTTGAGTTTCCAAATGCATGTGGCCACATATAGAGAGACATCATAGAATGGCATTTCTTTGGGCGCTCTGATTCATCATGGGTGGGCAACCAACATTGTATAGAAAGAAGAGGAATCTAAATAATATGCTTCCCCTTCTATTCTTTAACATGTACCTCTTATGTTCTTCTTTAGTAAGTACAGTATGTTCCTTGTTAGGAAGGGGAGCAGGGACATCTGCAGTCGACAACTCTATTGGGCCGGTTCTGCTACATGATTTCACACTTCGAGTTGGTCTACCATAATATCCCGAAAATGGTGGGAGCCGCACGGTCTTTGATAGACTAGACTGATAGTAATAGTTGTGCGCCTTCAGATGAATAGAGTTGGCCTGTAGGTGATCGATAGGTTGCATATTAATAGCGGCAAAACCCTGTATTTTCCAACCAGTTCCACTTTCCCGATTTATTTATGGTGGTTCTGGTGTACCCCTGTGAAGGAAATATGCCCTAGAGGCAATAATAAAGTTTTTTTATATATATTTCCTTGTATCATGGTAAATGTTTATTGTTCATGCTAGAATTGTATTAACCGGAAACTTGATACATGTGTGGATACATAGACAAAACACCTTGTCCCTAGTAAGCCTCTACTAGACTAGCTCGTTAATCAAATGTGGTTAAGTTTCCTAACCATAGACATGTGTTGTCGTTTGATGAATGGGATCACACCATTAGGAGAATGATGTGATGTACAAGACCCATCCGTTAGCTTAGCATAATGATCGTTCAGTTTTATTACTATAGCTTTCTTCATGTCATATACATATTCCTTTGACTATGAGATTATGCAACTCCTGGATACCGGAGGAATGCCTTGTGTGCTGTCAAACATCACAACATAGCTGGGTGATTATAAAGATGCTCTACATGTATCTCCGAAGGTGTTTGTTGAGTTGGCATAGATCGAGATTAGGTTTTGTCACTCTGAGTATCGGAGAAGTATCTTTGGGCCCTCTCGGTAATGCACATCATGATAAGCCTTGCAAGCAATGTAATTAATGAGTTAGTTGAGCGAAGATGCATTACGGAACGAGTAAAGAGACTTGACGGTAATGAGATTGAACTAGGTATGAAGACACCAACGATCGAATCTCGGGCAAGTAACATACCGATGACAAAGGGAATTACGTATGTTATCATTGCGGTATGACCGATAAAAGATCTTCGCAGAATATTGATGTATACTATGCAACCTTCTTCTTGTAGACGTTGTTGGGCCTCCAAGTGCAGAGGTTTGTAGGACAGTAGCAAATTTCCCTCATGTGGATGACCTAAGGTTTATCAATCCGTGGGAGGCATAGGATGAAGATGGTCTCTCTCAAACAACCCTGCAACCAAATAACAAAGAGTCTCTTGTATCCCCAACACACCAATACAATGGTAAATTGTATAGGTGCACTAGTTCAGCGAAGAGATGGTGATACAAGTGCAATATGGATGGTAGATATAGGTTTTTGTAATCTGAAAATATAAAAACAGCAAGGTAACTAATGATAAAAGTGAGTGAAAACGGTATTGCAATGCTTCGAAACAAGACCTAAGGTTCATACTTTCACTAGTGCAAGTTCTCTCAACAATAATAACATAACCGGATCATATAACTATCCCTCAACATGCAACAAAGAGTCACTCCAAAGTCACTAATAGTGGAGAACAAACAAAGAGATTATTGTAGGGTACGAAACCACCTCAAAGTTATCCTTTATGATCGATCTATTCAAGAGTCCGTAGTAAAATAACACGAAGCTATTCTTTCCGTTCAATCTATCATAGAGTTCGTACTGGAATAACACCTTAAGACACAATTCAACCAAAACCCTAATGTCACCTAGATACTCCAATGTCACCTGAAGTATCCGTGGGCATGATTATATGATATGCATCACACAATCTCATGTTCATCTATTCAACTAACACAAAGTACTTCAAAGAGCGCACCAAAGTTTCTACAGGAGAGTCAAGATGAAAACGTGTGCCAACCCCTATGCATAGATTCCCAAGGTCACGAAACCCGCAAGTTGATCACCAAGTAGATCACGTGAATATCCCATTGTCACCACAGATAAGCACATGCAAGACATACATCAAGTGTTCTCAAATCCTTAAAGACTCAATCCGATAAGATAACTTCAAAGGGAAAACTCAATCCATTACAAGAGAGTAGAGGGGGAGAAACATCATCAGATCCAACTATAATAGCAAAGCTCGCGATACATCAAGATCATGCCGAATCAAGAACACGAGAGAGAGAGAGAGAGATCAAACACATAGCTACTGGTACATACCCTCAGCCCTGAGGGTGAACTACTCCCTCCTCGCCATGGAGAGCGTAGGGATGATGAAGATGGCCACCAGTGAGGGATCCCCCCTCCGGCAGGGTGCCGGACCAGGGTCCCAATTGGTTTTTGGTGGACACAGAGGCTTACGGCGGAGGAACTCCCGATCTAGGTTATTTTCTGGAGGTTTGGGTATTTATAGGAATTTTTGGCGTCGGTCTCACGTCAAGGGGGTCTCCGAGTCGTCCATGAGGCAGGGGGGCGCGCCCAGGGGGGTAGGGCTCGTCCTCCACCCTCGTGGATGGCTCGGGACTCTTCGGGGCCAACTCTTTTACTCCGGGGGCTTCTTTTGGTCCATAAAAATCGTCAAAAATTGGCACGTCAATTGGACTCCGTTTGGTATTCCTTTTCTATAAAACTCAAAAACAAGGAAAAAAACAGAAATTGGCACTGGCTCTAGGTTAATAGGTTAGTCCCAAAAATCATGTAAAATAGCATATAAATGCATATAAAACATCCTAGATGGATAATATAATAGCATGGAACAATCAAAAATTATAGATACGTTGGAGATGTATCAAGCATCCCCAAGCTTAATTCCTGCTCATCCTCGAGTAGGTAAATGATAAAGAAAGAATTTTTGATGTGGAATGCTACCTAGCATATTTCTCAATGTAATTTTCTTTATTGTGGCATGAATATTCAGATCCAAATGATTCAAGATAAAAGTTCAATATTGACATAAGAATAGTAATACTTCAAGCATACTAACAAGTAATCATGTCTTATCAAAATAACATAGTCAAAGAAAGCTTATCCCTACAAAATCATATAGTTAGGCTATGTTTCATTTTCGTCACACAAAATACTCCCATCATGCACAACCCCGGTTTCAGCCAAGAAATTGGTTCATACTTTTTAACGCGCTTCAGCTTTTTCAACTCTCACGCAATACATGAGCGTGAGCCATGGATATAGCACTATGGGTGGAATAGAATATGATGATGGAGGTTGTGTGGAGAAGACAAAAAGGAGAAAGTCTCACATTGACGAGGCTAATCAACGGGCTATGGAGATGCCCATCAATTGATGCCAACATGAGGAGTAGGGATTGCCATGCAATGGATGCACTAGAGCTATAAATGTATGAAAGCTCAACAAAAGAAACTAAGTGGGTGTGCATCCAACTTGCTTGCTCACGAAGACCTAGGGCATTTTGAGGAAGCCCATCATTGGAATATACAAGCCAAGTTCTATAATGAAAAATTCCCACTAGTATATGAAAGTGACAAAATAAGAGACTCTCTATCATAAAGATCATGGTGCTACTTTGAAGCACAAGTGTGGAAAAGGATAGTAACATTGTCCCCCTTTTTTGGGGCCTTCCTTTTTTGTTTGGCCTTTTTTTGGCCTTTCTCTTTTTTTAATTAAGGGATAATGCTCTAATAATGATGATCATCACACTTCTATTTACTTACAACTCATGGATTACAACTCGATACTAGAACAAAATATGACTCTATATGAATGCCTCCGGTGGTGTACCGGGATATGCAATGAATCAAGAGTGACATGTATGAAAAATTATGCATGGTGGCTTTTCCACAAATACGATGTCAACTATGTGATCATGCAAAAGCAATATGACAATGATGGAGCGTGTCATAATAAATGGAATGGTGGAAAGTTGCTTGGTAATATATCTCGGAATGGCTATGGAAATGCCATAATAGGTAGGTATGGTGGCTGTTTTGAGGAAGATATAAGGAGGTTTATGTGTCATAGAGCGTATCGTATCACGGGGTTTGGATGCACCGGCGAAGTTGCACCAACTCTCAAGGTGAGAAAGGGCAATGCACGGTACCGTAGAGGCTAGCAATGATGGAAGGGTAAGGGTGCATATAATCCATGGACTCACATTAGTCATAAAGAACTCATATACTTATTGCAAAAGTTTATTAGCCCTCGAAGCAAAGTACTACTACGCATGCTCCTAGGGGAAGGGTCGGTAGGAGTTAACCGTCGTGCGACCCCGACCTCCACTCATAAGGAAGGCAATCAAAAGAGCACCCCATGCTACAAATTTGTTACACAACTTTTACCATACGTGCATGCTACGGGACTTGCCAACTTTAACACAAGTATTTCTCAATTTCATAATTACCCAACTAGCATGACTCTAATATTACCACCTTTATATCTCATAACAATTATCAAGTATCAAATTTCTCATAGTATTCAATGCCCTTTTCTATGATAGTTTTTATTATACCCAACTTGAATGCCCATCATATTAGGACCAATTTTATAACCATATAAAATATCATGCTGTTCTAAAAGACTCTCAAAATAATCTAAGTGAATCATGAGAGATCAATAATTTCTACAAAATAAAACCACCGCCGTGCTCTAAAAGATATAAGTGAAGTACTAGAGCAAAATTGTCTAGCTCAAAAGATATAAGTGAAGAACATAGAGTATTCTAATAAATTCCGAATCATGTGTGTCTCTCCCAAAAGGTGTGTGCAGAAAGTATGATTGTGGTGAACTAAAAAGCAAAGACTCATATCATACAAGACACTCCAAGCAAAACACATTTCATGTGACGAATAAAAATATAGTTCCAAGTAAAGTTACCGAGAGACGAAGACGAAAGAGGGGATGCCTTCCGGGGCATCCCCAAGCTTAGGCTTTTGGTTGTCCTTGAATTTTACATTGGGGTGCCTTGGTCATATCCAATCTTAGGCTCTTGCCACTCCTTATTCCATAGTCCATCGAATGTTTACCCAAAACTTGAAAACTTCACAACACAAAACTCAACACAAAACTCGTAAGCTCCGTTACTATAATAAAATATATCACCACTTAGGTACTGTTGTGAACTTATTATAAACTCATATTGCTGTAATATCTACTGTATTCCAACTTCTCTATGGTCCATACCCTTCGATAGTACTCATAGATTCATCAAAATAAGCAAACAACACAATGAAAACAGAATCTGTCAAAAACAGAACAGTCTGTAGTAATCTGTATCATTCGAATACTTCTGTAACTCCAAAAATTCTACCAAATTAGGAAAACCTGAGAAATTTGTGTACCAATCCAAAGCAAAAAGAATCAGATCAAAAGTACGTTTCTGTGAATTACAAAGACTAATTTACTGGGCGCAAAAGTTTCTGATTTTCAGCAGGATCAACACAACTATCATCGTAAGCTATCCTAAAGGTCTTACTTGGTACTTTATTGAAACAAAAGCTATAAAATATGATTACTACAGTAGCATAATCATGTGGACACACAAAAACAGTAAGGGTAAATATTGGGTTGTCTCCCAACAAGTGCTATTCTTTAATGCCTTTCTAGCTAGGCATGATGATGACAATGATGCTCATATAAAAGATAAGAATTGAAACATAACGGGAGCATCATGAAGCATATGACTAGCACATTTATGCCTAACCCACTTCCTATGCATAGGGATTTTGTGAGCAAACAACTTATGCGAACAAGAATCAACTAGCATAAGGTAAAACAAGCATAGCTTCAAGATTTTTAACACATAGAGAGGAAACTTGATATTATTGCAATTACTACAAGCATATGTTCCTCCCTCATAATAATTTTCAGTAGCATGATGAATGAATTCAACAATATAACCATCACATAAAGCATTATTTTCATGATGCACAAGCATATAAATTTTACTACTCTCCACATAAGCAAACTTCTTCTCATGAATAGTAGTGGGAGCAAACTCAATAAAATAACTATCATGTGAAGCATAATCCAATTGGAAATTAAAATCATGATGACAAGTTTCATGGTTATGTTTATTATTTGTGGCATACGTATCATCACAATAATCATCATAAATAGGACGCATGCTTTCATCATAATAAATTTGCTCATCAAAACTTGGGGGACAAAAAATATCATATTCGTCAAACATAGCATCCCCAAGCTTCTGGCTTTGCATATCATTAGCATCATGGGTATTCAAAGAATTCATACTAACAACATTGGAATCATGCTCATCATTCACATATTTTATGCCAAGCATTCTATGTAATTCTTCTTCTAGTACTTGAGCACAATTTTCGAAATCCTTATTTTCACGGGAGACATTAAAAAGATGAAGCATATGAGGCACCCTCAGTTCCATTTTTTTAATTTTCTTTTATAGACTAAACTAGTGATAAAACAAGAAACTAAAAGATTTGATTGCAGGATCTAAAGATATACCTTCAAGCACTAACCTCCCCGGCAACGGCGCCAGAAAAGAGCTTGATGTCTACTACGCAACCTTCTTCTCATAGACGTTGTTGGGCCTCCAAGTGCAGAGGTTTGTAGGACAGTAGAAAATTTCCCTCAAGTGGATGACCTAAGGTTATCAATCCGTGGGAGGTGTAGGATGAAGATGGTCTCTCTCAAACAACCCGGCAACCAAATAACAAAGAGTCTCCTGTGTCCCCAACACACCCAATACAATGGTAAATTGTATAGGTGCACTAGTTCGGCGAAGAGATGGTGATACAAGTGCAATATGGATGGTAGATTTAGGTTTTTGTAATCTGAAAATATAAAAACAGCAAGGTAACTAATGATAAAAGTGAGCGAAAATGGTATTGCAATGCTTCGAAACAAGGCCTAAGGTTCATACTTTCACTAGTGCAAGTTCTCTCAACAATAATAACATAACTGGATCATATAACTATCCCTCAACATGCAACAAAGAGTCACTCCAAAGTCACTAATAGTGGAGAACAAACAAAGAGATTATTGTAGGGTACGAAACCACCTCAAAGTTATCCTTTCTGATCGATCTATTCAAGAGTTCGTAGTAAAATAACATAAAGCTATTCTTTCCGTTCGATCTATCATAGAGTTCGTACTAGAATAACACCTTAAGACACAAATCAACCAAAACCCTAATGTCACCTAGATACTCCAATGTCACCTCAAGTATCCGTGGACATGATTATACGATATGCATCACACAATCTTAGATTCATCTATTCAACTAACACAGAGTACTTCAAAGAGTGCCCCAAAGTTTCTACAGGAAAGTCAAGACGAAAACATGTGCCAACCCCTATGCATAGATTCCCAAGGTCACAGAACCCGCAAGTTGATCACCAAAACATACATCAAGTAGATCACGTGAATATCCCATTGTCGCCATAGATAAGCACATACAAGACATACATCAACTGTTCTCAAATCCTTAAAGACTCAATCCGATAAGATGACTTCAAAGGGAAAACGCAATCCATTACAAGAGAGTTGAGGGGGAGAAACATCATAAGATCTAACTATAATAGCAAAGCTCGCGATACATCAAGGTCGTGCCAAATCAAGAACACAAGAGAGAGAAATCAAACACATAGCTACTGGTACATACCCTCAGCCCCGAGGGTGAACTACTCCCTCCTCATCATGGAGACCGCCAGGATGATGAAGATGGCCACCGCTGAGGGATCCCCCTCCGGCAGGGTGCCGGAATAGGGTCCCGTTTGGATTTTGGTGGCTATAGAGGCTTGCGGCGGCAGATCCTGATCTAGGTTATTTTCTGGAGGTTTGGGTATTTATAGGAATTTTTGGCGTTAGTCTCACGTCAAGGGGGTCTTCGAGTCATCCACGAGGCAGGGGGCGCGCCCATGGGGGTAGGGCCCGCCCTCCACCCTCGTGGACGGCTCGGGACTCTTCTGGCCCAACTCTTTTACTTCGGGGGCTTCTTTTGGTCCATAAAAATCGTCAAAAATTGGCAAGTCAATTGGACTCCGTTTGGTATTCCTTTTTTGTAAAACTCAAAAATAAGTAAAAAACAGAAACTGGCACTGGGCTCTAGGTTAATAGGTTAGTCCCAAAAATCATATAAAATAGCATATAAATGCATATAAAACATCCTAGATGGATAATATAATAGCAAGGAACAATAAAAACTTATAGATACATTGGAGACATATCAAATATGTAGGAACTAATATGAGCATCCAGGTTCCGTTGTTGGTTATTGACCGAAGAGGTGTCTCGGTCATGTCTACATAGTTCTCGAACCCGTAGGCTCCGCACGCTTAACGTTCGATGATGATTTGTATTTTATGCGTTATGTGATTTGGTGACCGAATGTTGCTTGGAGTCTCGGATGAGATCAGAACATGACGAGGAGTCTCAAAATGGTCGAGTGGTAAAGATTGATATATTGGATGATAGTATTTAGACACCGGAAGTGTTCCAAAATGAATCGGGTACATACCGGAGTACTGGAGTGATTACCGGAACCCCCTGACGGAAGATATGGGCCATACGGGCCATAGGAGGGAGGCACTGATACGTCTCCAATATATCTATAATTTTTTATTATTCCATGTTATTTTATTACCAATCTTGGATGTTTTATAATCATTACATAGTCATTTTATATCATTTTTTGGTACTAACCTATTGACATAGTGCCAAGTGCCAGTTGCTGTTTTCTGCATGTTTTTTACATCGCAGAAAATCAATATCAGACGGAGTCCAAATGCCATGCCAATTTACGATGATTTTTTATGGACTAAAAGGAAGAAGATGGGCCCTGGTTGCACCTGGGGGGGATTCCGAGGAGGGGACAACCCACCAGGGCGCGCCAGGAGGCCCAGGCGCGCCCTGGTGGGTTGTGCCCACATCGGGTGCCCCCCGGACCGACTCTTTGCTCTATAAATACCCCAATATTCCAGAAACCATAGGGGAGTCAACGAAATTTTCATCCAGACGCCGCAGAGTACAGAACCACCAGATCCAATCTAGACACCATCACAGAGGGGTTCACCACTTCCATTGGTGCCTCTCCGATGATGCGTGAGTAGTTCTTTGTAGACCTACGGGTCCGTAGTTAGTAGCTAGATGGCTTCCTCTCTCTCCCTCTCTCTTTCTCACTCTCTCTCTCTCTCTCTCTCTTCATTATGAATATAATGGTATCTTGGAGATCCATATGATGTAAGTCTTTTGGCGGTGTGTTTGTTGGGATCTGACAAACTTCGAGTTTATGATCAGTTATATCTTGTTATATCCATGAAAGTTATTTCAGTTCTTTGATCTCTTATATGTGTGATCTCTTATAGCCTCGTATTTCTTCTCCGATATTTGGGTTTTGTTTGGCCAACTTGATCTATTTATCTTGCAATGGGAAGAGGTGCCCGGTAGTGGGTTTGATCTTACGGTGCTTGATCCCAATGACAGAAAGGGAACTGACAGGTATGTATCATTGCTACTAAGGATAAAAAGACGATATCCATATCTACCGCAAAAGATAAAGGGATCTTGTCTACATCATGTCATCGTTCTTATTGCATTACTCCGTTTTCCCATGAACTTAATACACTAGATGCATGTTGGATAGCGATCGATGTGTGGAGTAATAGTAGTAGATGCAGGCAGGAGTCGGTCTACTAATCTTGGACATGATGCCTATGTAATGATCATTGCCTGGATATCGTCATGATTATTTGAAGTTCTATCAATTGCCCAACAGTAATTTGTTTACCCACTGTTTGCTATCTTTCTCGAGAGAAGCCACTAGTGAAACCTACGGCCCCCGGGTCTTCTTTCTCATATATTTGCCTTGCGATCTACTTTTTCCTTGTGTTTATTTTTAGGTCTATTAAATCAAAAAAATACAAAAATACCTTTCTGCAATTTATTTGTTCCGCGGTCTATTTATCCCATCTACAAATTTACCTCACGCCCTTACCTATCTTGAGGCGTCGTACCCCGAAAGGGATTGACAACCCCTTTAACACGTCGGGTTGTGAGGTGTTGTTATTTGTGTGCAGGGGCTGTTTACGTTGTGTTGCTTGGTTCTCCTACTGGTTTGATAACCTTGGTTTCATATCTGAGGGAAATACCTACCGCCACTGTGCTGCATCATCCCTTCCTATTTGGGGAAATACCGACGTAGCTTCAAGCGACATCAGGCACACCAGCCCACAAAGGGGTGGCACGCCCCCCACAGGGAAAGAGGCCAAATTGGACTAGGGAAGGGGGCGGCACCCCCTTTCCTTCCCCCCCCCCATCTCTCTCTCTTACCCCCTTTCCCCCTCCGGTAAAAGGAAAGGGGGGCGAACCCAACTAGGAGCCCTAGTAGGATTCCTCCTACTTGGGAGCGCCTAGGGCCAGCCTCCGCCCCTCCCTCCTTTTGTCGGTGTACTAGAATAGGGGTACCCTAGTACCCCGAACTTGTGCACGGGCAGTTGCAGCACCCCGCGGCAAGGCTTGCCGGGCGACCGCCAAGATCCTCCGTGGTTCCTTTGGAGCCATTCAAGAACAAAGTATTTAAGCCCAGGAGACAAGGCCCCGGCAAGAGGAGCTTGCCGGGAAGGCCAACCAAGGCATTTCAAGGAACTTGCTGCGACGCGCCGCGCGTCCCGGCAAGGCCCGGTGAGCGACAAGCTCTCGGACCCGACAAGACAACGACCGCGGCAAGGCACTTGCCACGACAAGCGGCCACTCTGTGCCCACGCTCTAGCGCATCCACCAACGTGTCGCTCTGGGGGCCTTTCCAGGCGCGCGTGGCAGGAGGCTGTGCAGCCAGCGGTGCACGGTGGCATGCGAAGCTGATAAGATCGCCATCATGGCGAGCGGTGGCGCCCCTGACGGTCCTTTTCTGCACTGTTTGGGCTACACAGACGGGCATTTAATGCCCTTGTCCCCTGCCGTCAGGGTTAGGTAGGAAACACTGTACAGGCAGCTGTACCAACCACCTCTCTTTTTACACTTCTACCCTTCTCTGCGTTGCCACCTGTCGGTGACCCCTTTAGCATATAAAAGGAGGCCCATGCGCAATGTAGAGGGGGTTCAGATCATTCGGAAGCCATAAAAACACTTAGCTCTCTCTCGAGCAAGAACACAATACAATCAAACAAGCAGCAGTAGGAGTATTATCTCTCCGGAGAGCTCTGAAGCTGGGTAAACTGCTCGTGTGCTTCGCCTCGATCTGCTCTTCGTGCGACCTCCGCCCCCCGCCGAACCGAAAGGGGCTCGGTCCGCCGGTCCCATAGGTGTCCGTGGATCAGTTTCCCCGACATCTTTGGTGCGCCAGGTAGAGGGCATCAAGGCTGTGTGAACCTGATCCGGTGCCCACACGAGCTAGATCTTCATTTTCTTCATCAACATGCCACCGAAGAAGAAGGCTTCGGAGGCAGCTGTTCCGTCCGCGTCGATCCCACCGCCACCGGAGCAAACGGGTGGTGGGGTAGACGCCGGCGGAAGGACGGACGTCGACGAGGAAGCTCACGACGCTGCTAGGTCCAAGGGCAAGGCGGCGCAGACCTCGACGTCCGCGCTTGTTCCGCGCCCATCTCAGGAGGCGCAGGAATGACAGCGTCATGGTACTCGCAGTACCATACGTTTGTTGGGCCAAGATCAAGCTGGTGGATCCCGGGGCACTCAAGACCAGCATGCACGCCAGCGTACCAGCACGAGCGAGACACGGTCGCCCGGACGGGATAATGCTCCTTCTAACATAGTTAGAAGTCCGAGCACATCCCGCTCCTCGCGCCGTCCGCCACTGCCACCCACCACTCCGGCAGAAGCTTTGGCGCGAGCTCAACTGCTCTTGGATTACCCTCAGACGTCGGACAAGATCGACGAATGGAGGGCCACCATTCAGAGTCTCATCGGCTACGCCAACGGCGACACTCCGCGGCAGCCGAGCGCGTCGCTACCGTGGCAGGGTTGCCAGGCGCGAGCCGGTGGCGACGAAACTGGTAGAGGTGCAACCACCATGCAATCACCACCCCGAAGGCCAAGATCGCCGACTCGTCGGATCCACCTCGACAGCGACTCCACCGCATCGTCGGATCCGCGAGCTCGTCGCGATCAGCGCCAAGTTCTTCACGATCGACAGCAAGAAGACGCTCGTACTCGCATCAAGCGCCGAAGAGAAGCGCGACGTCAATCCGACAAGCGCGCTGGGCCTTCTGTTGACATGCATGCGCCAGGGGAACCAGGTGATCTGCCGTACGCGGTAGGTTGCCCTGCGTTCACTCGTGAGCTGCGGCAAGTCCAGTGGCCCAGCACGAAGAATTTCAAGCCAGATGTACCAGAGAAGTACGACGGCAAGACGCATCCGTCGGAGTTCCTCAGCATCTACACCATCGCGGTGCATGCTGCCGGAGGACGGGACGACAAGATCCTTGCCAACTACTTCCCACTGGTGCTCAAGCCCAACGTCAGATCCTGGCTCATGCACTTGCCGGACAACTCCATATCCTCTTGGGCCGATCTATGCCATCAGTTTGTCGGCGCCTTCACAGGCGGCCACAAGCCTCATGGCCAAGAGAGTGACCTTCATCTGCTCGCGCAGAAGGAAGGAGAACCCCTGCGCAAGTACATTCAGAGATTCAGCAGTGTACAGCACAACATCCCAGACGTCCACCCTGCCGCGCTGATCAGCGCGTTCCATCAGAACGTGTGAAACCGCAGGATGCAGGAGGAAATGGTGATGTGCAAGATCAGAGACGTCAGTGAGCTATATGCCCTGGCCGACAAGTGTGCACGTGCTGAGGAAGGGAGGAGACTCCCCGGAGAGAACATAGGAGCAGGAGGATCTGACAGTGAGGATGCAGCCCCGGCAAGGAAAAACCGGCGGCGAAACAACAGGAGGAAGAAAGGAAAAGAGGTGCTAGTCGTCGAGCAGTCCGGCAACGGTGGTGACGCCAAGAAAGCCAAAGCTGGTAACTCTGGCAAGGAGGTTGCCGCAGCTGTGGCAGTTGCCGACAAGCAGGACGGCGCTAACAAACAGTATTGCAAGATCCACCGCACCAAGGGCCACGATCTCTAGAGCTGCAAGAAAGTCGAGCAGCTTGTTGAGCAACAGAAAGCTGAATACGAGCGGCGTGACAAGGAGAAAGCCCAGGAAGGTGCTGGAGGATCCGGCAAGAAACGTCCCAACAGAGGAGGATGCCGTGGCAAGGCCAAGCAGCGGCAAGGAGACAGACCTCCTCGTGGCCGCGACAAGGATGAAGATGACGATGACGATGAAGACATGGATGATGAGGAGACTAATGAGCAGGAGTTCCAGAAAGCCACAGAGGTCCTGTGTGTTGACGGTGGCGCTTCTCTGCATACTTCGCACCGTCAGCTCAAGCAGTGGGTGCGGGAAGTTAATGCAGCGGAACCACCCGTCGAGTCACGCAAGCCTCTGAAATGGTCCAGCATGCCTATCATCTTTGATATTGAGGACCACCCTGATCGCATAACTGCGGTCGGGTGCTTGCCGATGTTGGTTTCACCGACTATCCGCAACCTCAAGGTCACTAAGATGTTAGTTGATGGCGGGGCTGGCTTGAACCTAATCTCCTCCGCGGTGCTCCAGAAACTCCAGATCCCTGACAGCGAGCTCAAAGAAACCGGTACGTTCCAAGGAATCAATCCGGGAAGGAGCAAGCCAAAGGGAAAGATCACGTTGCCGGTAACATTTGGCAGCGAGTTGAACTTCAGGACTGAGAGGGTCACTTTTGACGTTGCTGACTTTCCATTGCCTTACAATGGGATACTCGGCCGTCCAGCGCTCGCCAAATTCATGGCAGCCTCTCACTATGCCTACAACATGCTGAAGATGCCAGGCCCGATAAGTGTCATCTCTGTCCCTGGTGACAAGAAGGATGCTCTTATCTGCGCCGACAAGATCTACCGGGAAGCAGCAGCCGCAACAGATCGCAAATCACTTGCCGCTGAAGCTCCCGGGGGGAAGAAGAAGACCAAGTCCGGCAAGAGTTCTGATGCCCACTCCGGCAAGCGCACCTCTTCGGAGTGCTGCGCTACCGTCGAGGACGCACCATCGAGCTCCACCGGCAAGTGTAAGAAGGCAATGGCAGCTCCACCTGAGACCAAGAAGGTGTCCGCCAAGGAGGACGGCACTGGTGGTACCTTCACCATCAGTGCCACTCTCGACCCTAAATAGGAAAGCGCGCTCGTTGCTTTCCTGCGGGCGAACGTCGACGTGTTTGCGTGGCAACCGTCTGACATCCCCGGTGTTCCCAGGAAAGTAATTGAGCACCACCTTGCCGTCTGTCCTCATGCGCGGCCCGTCAAGCAGAAAGTCAGGAAACAGGCAGTGGAGCGCCAAGAATTCATCGCAGAAGAAATCAAGAAGTTGGAAGCAGCAGGCCTTGTCAGAGGAGTGCTCCATCCTACGTGGTTGGCCAATCCTGTAGTCGTGCGCAAGGCTAACGGGAAATGGAGGCTTTGTATCGACTTTACCGATGTCAATAAAGCTTGTCCCAAAGACCCATTTCCTTTGCCGCGCATCGACCAGATTGTTGACTCCACGGCCGGATGTGATTTGCTTTCATTTCTTGATGCATACTCAGGATACCATCAGATCTTCATGGCAGAAGAGGATGAGGAGAAGACCGCATTCATCACCCCGTGTGGCACGTACTGTTTCGTACGGATGCCTTTCGGTTTGAAGAATGCTGGTTCAACATTTGCAAGGGTAGTCCACCACGCTTTTGAGCCGCAAATGCACAGAAATGTGGAAGCCTACATGGATGACATAGTGGTCAAGAGCAAGGACAGGGCGACCCTGATTCAAGATTTAGACGAAACATTTGCAAATCTGCGCAAGATCAACCTCAAGCTTAACCCCGAGAAGTGCGTGTTTGGAGTCCCTTCCGGCAAGCTTCTCGGGTTCTTTGTGTCTCAGCGGGGAATTGAAGCCAATCCCGACAAGATCAAGGCCATTGAGCAGATTGAAGCACCAAAGCGCGTCAAGGATGTACGAAGGCTTGCCGGTTGCGTGGCTGCTCTCAGCAGGTTTATCTCTAGATCTGCTGAGCGCGCCCTGCCATTTTTCAAAATATTGAAAAAGGCAGGTCCAATGAAATGGACTCCGGAGGCGGAGGCTGCGCTGCAGGACTTGAAGAGATACCTGTCCTCCACTCCAACACTTGTCGCACCTAAGCCACAAGAGAAGTTGCTGCTGTATATAGCGGCAACCAATCAAGTGGTTAGTGCTGCGTTAGTGGCGGAGAGGGAGGCAGATGATGAGCCAGCAACCACGGCAGATGCATCCAGCGACAAGCAGGGGGCTTCGCCGACAAGCTCTGGTCCCGACAAGGATGGATCTGCGCAGGAGCATGATAAGATGCAGAAGAGAATGGTGCAGCGCCCAGTTTACTTTGTCAGTTCCCTTCTGCAGGGGGCTAGGTCAAGGTACTCTGGTGTGCAGAAATTGCTTTTCGGCCTTCTCATGGCCTCGAGAAAGCTGCGCCATTACTTCCAAGCACATGAGATCACAGTCGTCACTCGTTTTCCGCTGAAGAGGATACTGCAAAATCCAGAAGCAACAGGCAGGATTGTCGAGTGGGCACTGGAACTATCAAGCTTTGGCCTCAAGTTTGAAAGTACTTCAACTATCCAAAGCAGAGCATCGGCAGAGTTCATAGCAGAGTGGACGCCAACACAAGATGAAGAAGTTCCAGAGACGAGCATCCCCGTCAAGGAGGCGAGCAAAGAGTGGCTGATGTACTTTGATGGTGCCTTCTCGCTGCAAGGCGCCGGAGCGGGCGTACTGCTTGTCGCACCCACCGGAGAGCACCTTAAGTACGTAGTCCAGATGCACTTTCCCAAGGAGCAAGCAACCAACAATACTGCAGAGTATGAAGGATTGCTTGCCGGTCTCAGAATCGCAGCAAACCTTGGGATCAAGAAGCTCATTATCAGGGGTGACTCGCAGCTTGTCGTGCGCCAAGTGAACAAGAATTATCAGAGTCTGTTGATGGAAGCATATGTTGATGAAGTGAGAAAGCTGGAAGAGCACTTTGACGGCCTACAGATGGAGCATGTTCCGAGAGCTCAGAATGACATTGCTGATGGCCTGTCGAAGTGCGCCGCACTAAAGTTGCCTGTGGAACCAGGGATCTTTGTGCTCAAGCTGACTCAACCGTCCGTAACGCCATCAACTGGACAGAACAAGAAGAGGAAGTTGATTTCTGGTGACTATTTTCCGGCAGAGCTCCCTAAAGCCGCCGCCAAGAAAGTCCCCAAGATCAACACCAAGGGTGCTGAGGAGCAGTCTACTCCGGCAAGCCTTATGGTTTGTTCCGTAGTAGCAGACGCTCCCGACAAGCTTTGCTCCGGCAAGCTTGCCGGGGAACATCAAGCTCCGGCTGAGCCGCAGGTTCTCGCTGTGGAAGCGGATGTTCCCGCAGCAGCAGATGTGCCTTTAGTCCTTGTTGTCGAGCCACAAGCTCCAGCATGGGCACAGCAGATTGTCCATTTCCTTCAGACAGGAGAACTTCCCGAAGAGCAAGAAGAAGCGGAAAAAGTAGCCCGGCAGTCAAGTATGTACCAGTTTGTTGACAGCACACTGTACAGAAGAAGACTCAACGGTGTGAAATCGAAGCGTGTTTGCCGGGAAGACGGACAAAAGCTGTTGGCAGAGATACACGGAGGCATATGTGGTCACCACATTGGCGCAAGAGCACTTGCCGGCAAAGCATTCCGGCAAGGTTTCTTTTGGCAGACAGCCCTCCAGGATGCCACTGCACAAGTAACCAAGTGTGAAGCGTGCCAGTTCCATTCCAAACAGATACACCAGCCAGCTCAAGCTCTCCAGACGATCCCTTTATCCTGGCCATTTTCGGTCTGGGGGCTCGACATCCTCGGCCCCTTTCCCCGAGTTGTCGGGGGCTTTGAGTACTTGTATGTTGCAATCGACAAGTTCACAAAGTGGCCGGAAGTGAAACCAGTGAGGAAGGTGACAGCACAGTCAGCAGTCAAGTTCTTCAGGTCGATTGTTTGCCGTTTCGGGATCCCTAACAGGATCATCACCGACAACGGCACGCACTTCACAAGTCGCACCTTCATGCAGTACGTCCAAGATCTTGGCGCCAAGGTCTGCTTCGCTTCTGTTGCTCATCCAAGAAGCAACGGTCAAGCGGAGAGGGCGAATGCTGAAGTGCTGCACGGGCTCAAGACCAGGACTTTCGACAGGCTGCGCAAGTGCGGAAGGAACTGGATCGAGGAGCTGCCGGTGGTTCTTTGGTCGATCAGGACGACGCCAAATCGAGCCACTGGCCAGACGCCTTTCGCTCTAGTCTATGGAGCAGAGGCAATTCTCCCCACGGAACTCGTATACGGGTCACCTCGAGTGCTCGCTTATGATGAGCTTGAGCAAGAGCAGCTGCGACAAGATGACGCACTGCTCCTTGAGGAGGATCGTCTTCAGGCTGCTGTACAAGCTGCTCGATACTAGCAAGCTTTGTGCCGCTACCATAGCCGCAAAGTTAATGCCAGAAGCTTCGAGGAAGGCGACCTTGTTCTTTGGCACGTTCAGTCCGCCAAGAATTCCAACAAGTTGATGCCGAAGTGGGAAGGCCCTTACCGGGTGAAACGAGTCACTAGGCCTGGCGCTGTCCGCCTTGAGACCGAAGATGGCATTCCGGTGAGCAACTCCTGGAACATTGAGCATCTTCGTAAGTTTTACCCGTAGGGCGCGGTTGCCGGAACCCGTTCCGGCAACCACCTTTTGTACAAGTCTTGCCGAGGTTGCATGTAATCCTTTGCACAAAGCCGGGCGCAGATCCCGTGCATAAGTAAAGCTCATGTGCTCCGCACATCTTGTCAATTTCATGCATTATATTCTTTTTCTTGCATGTGTTATCTGACACTTTGTGCAGCACCAATCCCCGGTAAGCAATAACGAGCCGTAAGGCTCCATATCGTTATTTTCTCTTCTTTCTTTTTCTCAAAGGAAGGAAGATTCCCTCGCGCACAAGTTTGCCGGGGGGCAGGAGAAGATAATGATGTGGAACAGGTGTCGTTCAAGAAAGTTTCTCCTTGACGAAAACCTTGTCGGGAAGCAAACGACAGAAAAGCTAAGTTGCCAAAGTTTGAGCAATTAGTTTTAATTTTTAAGTTATCTTCCTCGAACGACCGTGCTTTGTATGGAAAACCTGTGCGTGGAGGAACCAACTCGTAGCTAGTTGCGCCCTTACTTTGTTTCGAGTCCGCTCAACAACTTAAGTGTGCTGCAACCAGTCGTGACAAGGTTTCTTGTCGGAAGCGGCACCGCCAGCAAGCTGCTGACGTCCCGCACTCAGCGCTTGCGGCTCGGGTGCCTGCGCCGACAAGTTCCCTAAAAGCGTAGGGTAAAAACATACAAAGGAAGGAATCTAGTAAAGGAAATAACGTAGCAATCGATACCAGAAATAGAGTTATATTACAAAATAACTTGTCGCAGCTCTAACAGATTGCTCTTATAATATGGCTAGCAGCGACAAGGAGAAAGAGAAAACGGGCGGCCTAGTCTACGCGATCGCCCTCAACCCTCTTGATCTCGCTCACCTTGTCCACAATGGGTGCGACAAGGGCCTTGAGTGCATCCAGATCGGCGTCAGGTGGCAAGGACCTGAGGACGTTGATGAGGTTGAGGCCTGGGTTGCGGAAGGCCACCTTCATCAGCACCTTCTGGAGAGCCCCCGCGCAAATCCTCCATCCCCAGCTGTCCCAGCTCCCCGTCGATGACTGCGGCGATATTCACCAGACCCTCGGTCCAGTGCTCCACAGTCTCTCTAAATGAGTTTTGGATAACGGCGATGCTCGCCAGCAGCGCCTTGTCGGCCTTGATCTTCTCCGACAAGGTCACCTCTCGCTCCCTGGCGGCGTCCAGCGTCTGAGTCAGCGTAGCCAGCTTCAAATCGAGATCTGCGTTGGAGTCCTTGGCGGCGCTGAGCTCCTTGTTCCTCTCAGCGAGAATACCCTGCAGCTCTCCATGGGCGGCAGCATCCTTCTCGCGCTCATGCTTGAGCGCGGCAAGCTCCTCGCCGCTCTTCCTGATATTGGCCTCCAGTTGCGCCACCTTCGCCTCCAACTCTTTCTTGGCGGCCTCAGCAGCTGCGGCAACGTCCTTTGCTTCCTTGAGCGCCCCGCCAATCGCTTGCTCGCGCTCGGTGAGCTCCTCTTCGTGGCTGTCAAGGTTGACCTTGTGCTGCGCCAACTCTCCCTCCTGCGCAGATAGCTTCTCGGCAGCAAGCCGCTGCTGCTCTTCAACCTCAGCCTTCGCGAGGAGGAAGGCTTTCCTCTCCTCGGCGACTTGCTCCCGCTCCTCTGCCAAGCTCCGGAGAGTTTCCTGCCTAAGACCCCGAAGCTCCTCCGCGCGCTTCTCGATGTCAACTCCCGCCCTCACGACGAGTGCTTCTCGGGACGCCAGCTTGGTTTGTCGGGCGTGGTAGAGCGACAGCAGCTTCCGCAGCAGCCGCTCCTCCTCAGACTCGCCGCTGCTGCTGCTTGGCGCATCGACCAGTGTCAGCCCAGCGGAGGCGAACACCACCTCGTCAAAAGCTTCTCCTTCGACCGGCGCCCTGGAGCTCGACGCCCAGGGAAGCTTGATGAAGATACCGTCGCCGGCCTTCAAGTAGGCGCCGGGCTGGGGCTCTTCGGAGCCTGGCTCCGCGGCAGCGGCGGAGGGATTGGCGGTCGGCGCAATGCCTGGCGCTCCTGCGGCCTCAGGGCCGTCAGTATGATCGCCCGACCCCTCGCCAGCTTCTGCGACGGCAGCCTTGGCGGCCTCTTCGCCGGCGGGCTCATCAGCACCGGCCCCTCCTTCGTTGGCGGCGGCGTCGTCGTTGCTGCCACGCACGCCTTCCTCGCCGGCGTCCTCAGTCTCCATTGGCTCCGCAGCAGATGGATCTGAAGAACGAAGAAGGGAGAAAAATCAAGCAAAGGGAATTCAGAAGAAGAAGAACCCAAGGGAAGGTTTCAGGCAAGAAGATTACCTGTACTAGGATCTGCGGTTGCGGTCTCAACCGCCGGAGGATCACTGGTGCCGTCCCTTGCCGGAGAACTGTCCCTTCCCGGGGACTCCTCCCTTGGCGGCGTAGTCGAATCAGATGGTACTTCGGGGGCGGCTTCCGGGCCCTCCTGGTGAGGCTGTTCTGCTCCTACACAAATCAACAAACAAAATATCAGTAGAGAAAAGAGCACCCATGCGCGCCCGACAGCAGGAAGTAAAACTACAAACTTACGCTGGGGGCTGCGCTGGGGGCTGCTTTGGGGAGTGGCTGCAGGGTCTGTCAAGGTGGCCTCAGACACACCCCCTGCTGACACGGTGGGATCATCTTCGATGACAATCACCGAGGCCTTGGCTCTCTTCGCCGCTCTCTGGGCCAGCGTCCTGAAAAGGAATGGGTTCAGATTGAAGCAAGTCAGAGACAAGATAAAAGCAACAAGATTGGAGAACTACAAGAACGCCAAAGAAACTTACCCTTCTTCCTCCTCGTCGGAGCTGAGCGCGGAGAGATCGAAGTCTGGCTCCCCTCCGGTGCGGCGAGGGGGAGGAGTAGGATCCCTTGCCCGCTTGGCAGGGGCGGTGGCGGTGGACCGGGAAGATCCCGCTCCAGTTGCCGCAGCAGCGTGAGGCGCTCCCGCGGCAACATTGCTTGCCGCGGTAGAGCGTGTCGCACGGCTTGGCGGCTGTTGGCTCGTTTGCCGCCCCGCTACGTCCCCGGCCCTGCGGAGACGCCTTCTTGGCAGGGCCGGGGGCTCCGCCTGCGGCAAGCTGTCTGAAGGCTCGGGCTCTTTCTCGCCGGCCTCGCTCGGCTCAGCTTCAGGGCCGGCAAGATCTTCCTCACCGGCAAACTCCTCACGCTCGGCAAGGCTTGCCGCCTCTGCCTCCTCTACGGTGAACCCGAACGCGCCCGCGGCAGCTGCTGCCGCAGCTTCTTCCGCCCTAGTGGCGATGCACTGCAGCTCCGCGTCGGTAGTGTCGCAGGTGAGGCTCTTCTGTTCATCGGCGCGGACCGGCACTTCTACCAAGTCGTCAAAGAACAATTGTACGACGTCATCCGCAGGTTCTTGCCAAGTTGGGGCGATTCCGTGCGAATCGCACAACGGCATCATCGCGCGGATCCGGTCAAGCGACGAATTGTTGCACAACAGAACGATGCTCCTCGGCAGCGTGAATGGATGTTGGGGATCTCGCTTGAACAGCTCCAGAAGCATCGCATCCAGCTCCAGGACGGTGAAGTTGAAGTTGAGGCCCGGGCGCAGCCTCATGATATCCGCCGAGTTCTTGAACTCCCAGGCGGGTCTCCCCCTCTCCTGCAGGGGGCGATGCGGCGGCGAAGGAAATCTGCACCAACGGCGCCTACGGTGAGCCCGGCAAGCCTAAGGCAAAGGATCCGGGTGACGGCAATCTTCAGCCTGTCGTCCTCCGGGGCCACATTGCTCCAATCGTTGTCGCGCACTATTGGGGCTTGGCACAGGGCAGTGAACGGCTGCGGATTCTCCTCGACGATCCAGCACCACTCCGCTCTCCACTCCTCCCACTTGCTGCGGAGCTCCCCCTCCAGATATGCCTCCTTCTTGCCGACTCTTGAGATCCAGGCGATCCCTCCGGCAAGCGGCTCTCCTCTCTCGACCCGCGGCATGAAGAAATGTCGGAAAAGGGCTACATTTGGGTGGACTCCGACAAAGTTTTCGCACAAATGTGCGAAAACTGCCATGGTCAGAACGGTGTTGGGGGTGAAGTCAAGGAGGCGGAACCCATAGGTGTTCATGATGTCGCAGAAGAAATCAGAAAAGGGCGGGCAGAGCCCGCAATAGAAGAACAATGCGAAGAACGGGTACCCGCTTGGAGCCAGTTCCGAAGCTGCAGCCGGGAGTACCCTCGTGCGCGGATGCGCACGCGTCTCCGTCGACCAGAAGAGGTAGTAGTACTCCCTCAGCTCCTGCGCACCGAGCTGAGGGGGGAAGAGGGCCCGCTCCTTCCGCAGCGCCGCGAGCCGCTGCGCCTCGGCCGACTTCATGCCCTTCCCCTTGTCGGCTTTTGGAGCCATGGCGGAGGTGGTGGGGGAGATCGGCGGCGGTGGTGATGCTGGTGGCAATGGGGAGCGGAGCGCTGCTCTCTTTCTGCTTCGAGAAGAAGGGGGGCGGAGATTTCTGGAGTTGGAGCAACAAACGGCGAGATGGGCGAACTGCCCCTGTTTCCCCTGCTTATAAAGAGGGAGGGGCGGATGTTTCGCCCTTCCGAATAAAGAAACCACCCACGATCTCTCCCACGACGCCACATTCGACGCATGCCGTTAGGGAGGGCGCGGTGGATACGGAGTCAGATTTGGTGTAACCCAGGCCGCGTGTGCCCGTGCCCTGTTTTGGGCCTGGCCCAACAGCGCTCGGCACCGTGTATGGCCCAGGCCCGGGGGCTCCTATCGGTGTACTAGAATAGGGGTACCCTAGTACCCCGAACTTGTGCACGGGCAGTTGCAGCACCCCGCGGCAAGGCTTGCCGGGCGACCGCCAAGATCCTCCGTGGTTCCTTTGGAGCCATTCAAGAACAAAGTATTTAAGCCCAGGAGACAAGGCCCCGGCAAGAGGAGCTTGCCGGGAAGGCCAACCAAGGCATTTCAAGGAACTTGCTGCGACGCGCCGCGCGTCCCGGCAAGGCCCAGTGAGCGACAAGCTCCCGGACCTGACAAGACAACGACCGCGGCAAGGCACTTGCTGCGACAAGCGGCCACTCTGTGCCCACGCTCCAGCGCATCCACCAACGTGTCGCTCTGGGGGCCTTTCCAGGCGCGCGTGGCAGGAGGCTGTGCAGCCAGTGGTGCGCGGTGGCATGCGAAGCTGACAAGATCGCCATCGTGGCGAGCGGTGGCGCCCCTGACGGTCCTTTTCTGCACTGTTTGGGCTACACAGACGGGCATTTAATGCCCTTGTCCCCTGCCGTCAGGGTTAGGTAGGAAACACTGTACAGGCAGCTGTACCAACCACCTCTCTTTTTACACTTCTACCCTTCTCTGCGTTGCCACCTGTCGGTGACCCCTTTAGCATATAAAAGGAGGCCCATGCGCAACGTAGAGGGGGTTCGGATCATTCGGAAGCCAGAAAAACACTTAGCTCTCTCTCGAGCAAGAACACAATACAATCAAACAAGCAGCAGTATGAGTATTATCTCTCCGAAGAGCTCCGAAGCTGGGTAAACTGCTCGTGTGCTTCGCCTCGATCTGCTCTTCGTGCGACCTCCGCCCCCCGCCGAACCGAACCCAAGGGAAGGTTTCAGGCAAGAAGATTACCTGTACTAGGATCTGCGGTCGCGGTCTCAACCGCCGGAGGATCACTGGTGCTGTCCCTTGCCGGAGAACTGTCCCTTGCCGGGGACTCCTCCCTTGGCAGCGTAGTCGAAGCATATGGTACTTCGGGGGCGGCTTCCGGGCCCTCCTGGTGAGGCCGTTCTGCTCCTACACAAATCAACAAACAAAATATCAGTAGAGAAAAGAGCACCCATGCGCGCCCGACAGCAGGAAGTAAAACTACAAACTTACGCTGGGGGCTGCGCTGGGGGCTGCTTTGGGGAGTGGCTGCAGGGTCCGTCAAGGTGGCCTCAGACACACCCCCTGCTGACACGGTGGGATCATCTTCGATGACAATCGCCGAGGCCTTGGCTCTCTTCGCCGCTCTCTGGGCCAGCGTCCTGAAAAGGAATGGGTTCAGATTGAAGCAAGTCAGAGACAAGATAAAAGCAACAAGATTGGAGAACTACAAGAACGCCAAAGAAACTTACCCTTCTTCCTCCTCGTCGGAGCTGAGCGCGGAGAGATCGAAGTCTGGCTCCCCTCCGGTGCGGCGAGGCGGAGGAGTAGGATCCCTTGCCCGCTTGGCAGGGGCGGTGGCGGTGGACCGGGAAGATCCCGCTCCAGTTGCCGCAGCAGCGTGAGGCGCTCCCGCGGCAACATTGCTTGCCGCGGTAGAGCGTGTCGCACGGCTTGGCGGCTGTTGGCTCGTTTGCCGCCCCGCTACGTCCCCGGCCCTGCGGAGACGCCTTCTTGGCGGGGCCGGGGGCTCCGCCTGCGGCAAGCTGTCTGAAGGCTCGGGCTCTTCCTCGCCGGCCTCGCTCGGCTCAGCTTCAGGGCCGGCAAGATCTTCCTCACCGGCAAACTCCTCACGCTCGGCATAGCTTGCCGCCTCTGCCGCCTCTGCCTCCTCTACGGTGAACCCGAACGCGCCCGCGGCAGCTGCTGCCGCAGCCTCTTCCGCCCTAGTGGCGATGCGCTGCAGCTCCGCGTCGGTAGTGTCGCGGGTGAGGCTCTTCTGTTCGTCGGCGCGGACCGGCACTTCTACCAAGTCGTCGAAGAACGCTTGTACGACGTCATCCGCAGGTTCTTGCCAAGTTGGGGTGATTCCGTGCGAATCGCACAACGGCATCATCGCGCGAATCCGGTCAAGCGACGAATTGTTGCACAACGGAACGATGCTCCTCGGCAGCGTGAATGGATGTTGGGGATCTCGCTTGAACAGCTCTAGAAGCATCGCATCCAGCTCCAGGACGGTGAAGTTGAAGTTGAGGCCCGGGCGCAGCCTCATGATATCCGCCGAGTTCTTGAACTCCCAGGCGGGTCTCCCCCTCTCCTGCAGGGGGGCGATGCGGCAGCGAAGGAAATCTGCGCCAACGGCGCCTACGGTGAGCCCGGCAAGCCTAAGGCGAAGGATCCGGGTGACGGCAATCTTCAGCCTGTCGTCCTCTGGGGCCACATTGCTCCAATCGTTGCCGCGCACTATTGGGGCTTGGCGTAGGGCAGTGAACGGCTGCGGATTCTCCTCGATGATCTAGCACCACTCCGCTCTCCACTCCTCCCACTTGCTGCGGAGCTCCCCCTCCAGATACACCTCCTTCTTGCCGACTCTCGAGATCCAGGCGATCCCTCCAGCAAGCGGCTCTCCTCTCTCGACCCAAGGCATGAAGAAATGGCGGAAAAGGGCTACATTTGGGTGAACTCCGACAAAGTTTTCGCACAAATGTGCGAAAACTGCCATGGTCAGAACGGCGTTGGGGGTGAAGTCAAGGAGGCGGAACCCATAGGTGTTCATGATGTCGCAGAAGAAATCAGAAAAGGGCGGGCAGAGCCCGCAATAGAAGAACAATGCGAAGAACGGGTACCCACTTGGAGCCAGTTCCGAAGCTGCAGCCGGGAGTACCCTCGTGCGCGGATGCGCACGCATCTCCGTTGACCAGAAGAGGTAGTAGTACTCCCTCAGCTCCTGCGCACCGAGCTGAGGGGGGAAGAGGGCCCGCTCCTTCCGCAGCGCCGCGAGCCGCTGCGCCTCGGCCGACTTCACGCCCTTCCCCTTGTCGGCTTTTGGAGCCATGGCGGAGGTGGTGGGGGAGATCGGCGGCGGTGGTGATGCTGGTGGCAATGGGGAGCGGAGCGCTGCTCTCTTTCTGCTTCGAGAAGAAGGGGGGAGGGGCGGAGATTTCTGGAGTTGGAGCAACAAACGGCGAGATGGGCGAACTGCCCCTGTTTCCCCTGCTTATAAAGAGGGAGGGGGCGGACGTTTCCCCCTTCCGAATAAAGAAACCACCCACGATCTCTCCCACGATGCCGCATTCGACGCGTGCCATTAGGGAGGGCATGGTGGATACGGAGTCAGATTCGGCGTAACTCAGGCCGCGTGTGCCCGTGCCCTGTTTTGGGCCTGGCCCAACAGCGCTCGGCACCGTGTATGGCCTAGGCCCGGGGGCTCCTGTCGGTGTACTAGAATAGGGGTACCCTAGTACCCCGAACTTGTGCACGGGCAGTTGCAGCACCCCGCGGCAAGGCTTGCCGGGCGACCGCCAAGATCCTCCGTGGTTCCTTTGGAGCCATTCAAGAACAAAGTATTTAAGCCCAGGAGACAAGGCCCCGGCAAGAGGAGCTTGCCGGGAAGGCCAACCAAGGCATTTCAAGGAACTTGCTGCGATGCATCGCGCGTCCCGGCAAGGCCCGGTGAGCGACAAGCTCCCGGACCCGACAAGACAACGACCGCGGCAAGGCACTTGCCGCGACAAGCGGCCACTCTGTGCCCACGCTCCAGTGCATCCACCAACGTGTCGCTCTGGGGGCCTTTCCAGGCGCGCATGGCAGGAGGCTGTGCAGCCAGCGGTGCACGGTGGCATGCGAAGCTGACAAGATCGCCATCATGGCGAGCGGTGGCGCCCCTGACGGTCCTTTTCTGCACTGTTTGGGCTACACAGACGGGCATTTAATGCCCTTGTCCCCTGCCGTCAGGGTTAGGTAGGAAACACTGTACATGCAGCTATACCAACCACCTCTCCTTTTACACTTCTACCCTTCTCTGTGTTGCCACCTGTCGGTGACCCCTTTAGCATATAAAAGGAGGCACATGCGCAACGTAGAGGGGGTTCGGATCATTCGGAAGCCAGAAAAACACTTAGCTCTCTCTCGAGCAAGAACACAATACAATCAAACAAGCAGCAGTAGGAGTATTATCTCTCCGGAGAGCTCCGAAGCTGGGTAAACTGCTCGTGTGCTTCGCCTCGATCTGCTCTTCGTGCGACCTCCGCCCCCCGCCGAACCGAAAGGGGCTCGGTCCGCCGGTCCCATAGGTGTTCGTGGATCAGTTTCCCCGACACCTTTATATACATGTGGGGCGCCTACAACACACACCAGTTGTTCCAAGCCGTGTGCGGCGCCCCCTCCACAGTTTACGCCTCCGGTCATATTCACGTAGTGCTTAGGCGAAGCCCTGCGCAGATCACTTCACCATCACCGTTGCCACGCCATCATGATGATGGAACTCTCCCTCGACACTTTGCTGGATCAAGAGTTCGAGGGACGTCATCGAGCTAAACTTGTGCAGAACTTGGAGGTGCCTTACGTTCGATGCTTGATCGGTCGGAACAAGAAGAAGTTCGACTACATCAACCGCGTTAACAAACGCTTCCGCTTTCGGTCTACGAGGGTACATGGACATACTCTCCCCTTCTTGTTGCTATGCATCTCCTAGATAGATACGCACGTGAGCATAGGAATTTTCTTCAAATTGCATGCTATGTTCCCCAACAGTGGCATCCGATCCAGGTCTATGCGTAGATGATATGCATGAGTAGAACACAAAGAGTTGTGGGCGGTGATAATCATACTACTTACCACCAATGTCTTATTTTGATTCGGCGGTATTGTTGGATGAAGCAGCCCGGACCAACCTTACATGACCACATTCATGAGACCAGTTCCATCGATAGACATGCAACTAGTTTTGCATAAAGGTGCCTGACGGGTGTCTGTTTCTCCAACTTTAGTTGAATCGAATTTGACTGCGGCCGGTCCTTGTTGAAGGTTACAACAACAAACTTGATAAATCACCGTTGTTGTTTCGATGCGTAGATAAGAACGGTTCTTACTAGAAGCCCATAGCAGCCACGTAAAACTTTCAACAAAAAAGTAGAGGACGTCTAACTTGTTTTTGCAGGGCATGTTGTGATGTGATATGGTCAAGACATGATGTGATATACGTTATTGTATGAGATGATCATGTTTTCTAAAAGTTATCGACAACTGGCAAGAGCCTTATGGTTGTCACTTTATTGTATGAAATGCAAACATCGTGTAATTGCTTTACTTTATCAGTATGCTTTAGCGATAGTTGTAGAAGCAATAGTTGGCGAGACGACAATGACGCTACGATGGAGATCAAGGTGTCAAGCCGGTGACGATGGAAATCATGATGGTGCTTTGGAGATGGAGATCAAAGGCACAAGATGATGATGGCCATATCATGTCACATATTTTGATTGCATGTGATGTTTATCTTTTATGCATCTTATTTTGCTTAGCACGGCGGTAGCATTATAAGATGACCCCTCACTAAAATTTCAAGGTATAAGTGTTCTCCTTGAGTATGCACCGTTGCGACGGTTCATCGTGCCGAGACACCACGTGATGATCGGGTGTGATAAGCTCTACGTTCACATATAATGGGTGCAAGATAGTTTTGCACATGCGGAATACTCGGGTTAAACTTGACGAGCCTAGCATGTACAGACATGACCTCGGAACACTAGAGACCGAAAGGTCAAACGTGAATCATATAGTAGATATGATCAACATAGAGATGTTCACCATTGAAGACTACTCCATCTCACGTGATGATCGGACATGGTTTAGTTGATTTGGATCATGTGATCATTTAGATGACTCGAGGGATGTCTATCTAAGTGGGAGTTCTTATGTAATATGATTAATTGAACTATAATTTTTTATGAACTTAGTCCTCATAGTATTTGCAAATTATGTTGTAGATCAATAGCTCACGTTATAGCTCCCCTATGTTTTGATATGTTCCTAGAGAAAAATAAGTTGAAAGATGATAGTAGCAATGATGCAGACTGGGTCCGTGATCTGGGGATTATCCTCATTGCCGCACAGAAGAATTATGTCCTTGATGCATCGCTAGGTGACGGACCTATTGGAGGAGCAGATGCAGACATTATGAAAGTTTGGCAAGCTCAATGTGATGACTACTTGATAGTTTAGTGCGCCATGCTTTACAGCTTAGAACTGGTACTTCAAAAATGTTTTGAACGCCACGGAGCATATAAGATGTTCCAAGAGCTGAAATTGGTATTTCAGACTCATGCCCGAGTCGAGAGGTATGAGACCTCTGACAAGTACTTTGCCTACAAGATGGAGAAGAATAGCTCAGCCAGTGAGCATGTGCTCAGAATGTTTGAGTACTACAATCGCTTGAATCAAGTGGGAGTTAATCTTCCAGATAAGATAGTGATTTACAGAGTTCTCTAGACACTGTCACCAAGTTACTGGAACTTCGTGATGAACTATAATATGCAAGGGATGACGAAAATGATTCCCGAGCTCTTTTCGATGCTAAAATGGGTAAAGGTAGAAATCAAGAAAGAGCATCAAGTGTTTATGGTTAACAAGACCACTAGTTTCAAGAAAAGGGGAAAATGAAAAGAAAGGGAACTTCAAGAAAGAATGGCAAGCAAGTTGCCACTCCCATGAAGAAACCCAAAGATAGACCTAAGCTTGAAACTAAGTGCTTCTACTGCAAAGGGAATGGTCACCTCAAGCCCTTGTTTGTTTCTTCTTTTGTTTTCTTTGTCTTAGCTAGCTGCCTTAGCTTGTTGTATAGTTTGTTTTATTTCTTTTATCTTTGTTCATTGCTACTCTTTTTTTATTATTAATAAAAAAATTGCAGTGGGGTTTTACCCTACTGTTCATAGTCAAAAAGGGAATGGTCACTAGAAGCGGAACTACCCCAAATACTTGGCGGATAAGAAGGATGGCAAAGTGAACAAAGGTATATTTGATATACATGTTATTGATGTGTACTTTACTAGTGTTCATAGTAACCCCAGGGTATTTGATATCGGTTTAGTTGCTAAGATTAGTAACTCGAAACAGGAATTGCAAAATGAACAGAGACTAGTTAAGGGCGAGGTGACGATGTGTGTTGGAAGTGATTCCAAGGTTGATAAGATCACCATCGCACACTCCCTCTACCTTAGAGATTAGTGTTGGACCAAAATAAATGTTATTTGGTGTTTGCGTTGAGCATGAATATGATTGGATCATGTTTATTGCGATACAGTTATTCATTTAAGTCAGAGAATAATTGTTGTTTTGCTTACATGAATAAAATCTTCTATGATCATACACCCAATGTAAATGGTTTACTGAATCTCGATCATAGTGATACACATATTCATAATATTGATGCCAAAAGATGCAAAGTTGATAATGATAGTGCAACATATTTGTGGCACTGCCGTTTAGGTCATATTGGTGTAAAGCACATGAAGAAACTCCATACAGATGGATTTTTGGAATCACTTGATTATGAATCATTTGATACTTGCGAACCATGCCTCATTGGCAAGATGACTAAAACTCCGTTCTCCGGAACAATGGAGCGAGCCACTGACTTATTTGAAATAATACATACCGATGTATGTGGTCCGATGAGTGTTGAGGCTCGTGGCGGGTATCGTTATTTTCTGACCTTCACAGATGATTTGAGCAGACATGGGTATATCTACTTGATGAAACACAAGTCTAAAATATTTGAAAAGTTCAAAGAATTTCAAAGTGAAGTGGAGAATCATCGTAACAAGAAAATAAAGTTTCTACGATCTGATCACGGAGGCGAATATTTGAGTTACGAGTTTGGCCTTCATTTAAAGCAATGTGGAATAGTTTCACAACTCACGCCACATGGAACACCACAGCGTAATGGTGTGTCCGAATGTTGTAACCGTACTTTATTGGATATGGTGCGATCTATGATGTCTCTTACCGATTTACCACTATTGTTTTGGGGTTATGCATTAGAGACAACTGCATTCACGTTAAATAGGGCACCATCTAAATCTGTTGAGATGACACCATATGAACTATGGTTTGGCAAGAAACCTACGTTTCTTAAAGTTTGGGGTTATGATGCTTAGGTGAAAAAGCTTCAGCCTGATAAGCTCGAACCCAAATCGGAGAAGTGTGTCTTCATAGGATACCCAAAAGAAACTGTTGGGTACACCTTCTATCACAGATCCAAAGGCAAGATCTTTGTAGAAAGAAGTGAGTAGGAGGAAAGTAGAACTTGATAAGGTAATTGTACCTTTTCTCGAATTGGAAAGTAGCTTGTAGGATCGAAAGTATGTCTAGAGGGGGGGTGATTAGACTACTTGACCAAATAAAAATCTATCCTTTTCCCAATTTTAGTTTTTGGCAGATTTTAGCAACTTAGCACAATTCAAGCAATCTTAACACAATTCAAGCAAGCATGCAAAGAGTATATGAGCAGCGGAAAGTAAAGCATGCAACTTGCAAGAATGTAAAGAGAAGGGTTTGGAGAGTGCAAACGCAATAGGAGACACAGATGTTTTTGTCGTGGTTCCGATAGGTGGTGCTATTGTACATCCACGTTGATGGAGACTTCAACCCACGAATGGAAATGGTTGCGCGAGTCCACGGAGGGCTCCAACCACGAAGGGTCCACGAAGAAGCAACCTTGTCTATCCCACCATGGTCGTCGCCCACGAAGGACTTGCCTCACTAGGGGTAGATCTTCATGAAGTAGGCGATCTCCTGCCCTTACAAACTCCTTGGTTCAACTCCACAATCTTGTCGGAGGCTCCCAAGTGACACCTAGCCAATCTAGGAGACACCACTCTCCAAGAAGTAACAAATGGTGTGTTGATGATGAACTCCTTGCTCTTGTGCTTCAAATGATAGTCTCCCCAACACTCAACTCTCTTTCACAGGATTTGGATTTGGTGGAAAGAAGATTTGAGTGGAAAGCAACTTGGGGAAGGCTAGAGATCAAGATTCATATGGTAGGAATGGAATATCTTGGTCTCAACACAAGTGTATGTGATTCTCTCTCAGAAAATGTATGTTGGAAGTGTAGGCATGTTCTGATGGCTCTCTCCATGAATGAAGAGTGGGTGGAGGGGTATATATAGCCTCCACACAAAATCTAACCATTACACACAACTTACCAATCTCAGTGGGACCGAATCATGAAACTCAGTCGGACCGATTTAGCAAATCATGTCACCATTAGGATTTTCGGTGGGACCGATATGGTTAGGGTTAGGGCATAACATAATCTTGGTGGGACCGATTACACAAACTCGGTGGGACCGATTTTGGTAATGGACACACAGAGGGTTGGTCAGGCAAACTCGGTGGGACCGATTCGCTCATCTCGGTTAGACCGAAACGTTGCGAAAGGGAAACAGAGAGTTTGCATTGCAATCTCGATGGGACCGATCGTTCATCTCGGTTGGACCAAAACATTATGAAAGGAAACAGAGAGATTACAATCCCATCTCGGTGAGACCGAGATCCCTATCGGTGAGACCGATTTGCCTAGGGTTTGTGGCAGTGGCTATGACATCTGAACTCGGTAGCGTCGGATGGAAAGAATCGGTGGGGCTGAGTTTGACTTTTGGTTTAGGTCATATGTGGACGTGAGAAAGAAGTTGAGGGCTTTGGAGCATATCACTAAGCATTTTGAGGAAGAAATCCATTAAGCAACACCTCATCCCTCCTTGATAGTATTGGCTTTTCCTATAGACTCAATGTGATCTTGGATAACTAAAATAGAAAATGTAGAGTCTTGTGATTTGAGCTTGAGCCAATCCTTTTGTCCTTAGCATTTTGAGGGATCCACTTTTCTCATCCAAGCCATGCCAATCATTGAGCTTTCCTGAAATATTTATCTTGAAATAGCATTAGCTCAATGAGATATATGTTGTTAGGAATTACCAAAACCACACAGGGATAGTTGCACTTTCAATCTCCCCCTTTTTGGTAATTGATGACAACATATAGATCAAAGCTTCAACAAATGATAATAAGATTGAAAAACATCGTCGCTTTGAGAAGTATGTGAAAAGTAAGAGCTTCCCCTAAATTTGTGCATTATTTAAAATGTGCTTTGGACTGCAAATACACAATGAGTTAGGATCATGGGTTACTCTTCCATTTCACATACATCTTGGTGGAGCGCTCAAAATGATAATAGCTAAACACATGCACTCATCACCAAGCAAAGTGAATGATCATATGAGAATATAAGAGATAATATCATCCAACAAGCATTAATGTAGCATAGCATATGATCAAACACATGATCATCCAAGTATCTCACAAAAGCAAAATGTATCAAGCACACAAATAACAAAGTTCAACCACCAAAAAGACAAGAGAGAACAAAAGAAACACTCTCTCTCGGGGCTTATGATCTATACATTTTTCTCCCCCTTTGGCAACAAGTTACCAAAAAGTTCATAGAAAATGCATAGTGCTAAACGACTCTTAGGCTTGGTCTTCATGTGATGGTGTAGAGATGGCTCCACGGATGAAGTCTTCTGTTGATGTAGCTGGAGCTAGTGGAGTGGGTGCTGGAGCTGGAGGCACTGAAGCTGTAGCTAGTGCAGATGATGTAGCTCTGGTGTCTGGAACAGGCACTGCAGCAGACCTCTGTCCTCTGGGCACTCTAGCAAAAGCATCAGTAGTTGACTTGCCCTTCTTCTCCCCCACATCCTCCTGGAGTTGCTCAACTGCAGTTTGGATCTCAGTCACTTTGACATCAAGAGCATAAAACTTCTGCTCTATGATTCTCTCCAAGCTCTCCTAGTTTTGAGTCAGGGTGGCCAAGCCCTTCTCAATCCTCAAGGTGGAGGCAATCAATTAGCCAAGTTGATCTTGCTTGCTCTTTAGGAAAATCTGAGGTGCCTCTTCAGCAGTTGGCATCTTTGTAGCCTTCTCAGCCCTTGCCTTCTATTTCTTCTCTTGTGCTTGCATAGAAGATGGTTCATTTTCATCCATCACAATGGTGTTGTCCTTGAAATCAGGGTAGATGGGCAGGTGCTCCTTGTCCAAAAGATATGTGCCAATGCCCATCTTGGAGTTTATAAGCTCATGAATGTGTGGGGCATACCCACAACTCCTCTTCTGATCAGCAGCAGTCCTTTTGATTGTTTCCACAATCAGGCTCATGACTTTGAATTTCTGAGGCACATCAAATATATGTAGCAAGTTGATTTCATGGCCTCTGATCATCTTGTGATCACCTGACTTGGGCAGCAAAGTGTGCCTTAAGATCCAGTTGATAGTAGGCAATCCTGACAACAGATAATGTACAGATCCAAACTTATGTGTCTCTAATGCAGCATCTGGGATCTCTCTGTACATGTGAGCCATGGAGTTGTGGTATTTCTTCTTCTTGGCATAGATATCCAAGTCATCCTCATTCTCCTTTGGAGCATTTATCAACTCAGACCATTCCTCAACTATTGATTGGTACCTGGTACCCTCAGACATCCAGACTATCTTCCCATCTGGGTAGAAATGAGTTGTGGAGTAAAACTGCATAATAAGCTCATCATTCCACTTTGTGAACTTCTGGCCAACAAAGTATTCTACTCCAGAAGACTTGAAAACTGTCATAAACTCCTGAATAGTGCTCTTCATTTTTCTTGATGTAATCCCAGTCAACCCATCTCATGTCACAAACTATGGGCTTCTTGTCAAGCAACACTGTCTCATAGAAATCCTGTTGTTCCTTAGTGTGGAACCTGTAGTCTACTGCAGTTCTTCTTCTGACAACATAGGGATCAGTCTGTCTCCCGAGTCTCGGACCTACATCCTTCCTGAGCTTCATGTCCTCTGCAACTAGGTGAGCATCATTATGATCTGGGATCTTGGGCTTCAACTTTCTCAAGACAAGTGAGTCTTCATCTTCTTCTTCAGCAGCTTCGGGCACTGGGGCCTTGTTCTTCTCTGCAGCTGGAATACTCCTAGTGTTCCTCTTAGGTGCAGATTTGGGCTTAAGAGCAGCAGCCTTGGGAGCATCTTTGGGCTTTGATGGAGCAGCCCCTGACCTAATAGCATCTCCCATCAGCTTCTGAGCTTTGGGTGCTGGTGCAACAACCTCTTCCTCTTCTTCTTCAGAGTCTCTCCTTATAGAGGGCTTGCCAAGTACCTTGGAAGTAGTAGTTCTGACTCTCTTCTTCTTCTTTTCTTGGCCAGCAGCTTCATCATCAGACTCAATGGTGAATTTCATGGTTTCACCAGTGGCAACCTTCTTAGGTTTGGAAGTTGGAATTCTCCTTGCAGGTGCCTTCTTTTGCATTCCTAGCTTAGTGGATGCAGCTGTGCCATATTCCTTCTTCAGCACCTTCTTCTTTGATGTGGACTCATCCTCAACAGCCACATAGTCCTCATCTTCATAATCTGAGGTCTTCTTCTTTTTGGCCCTGGTGGCTGCCTTGGGAAATTGCTGGGTGTGCTCCTGCTGCCATCATCATAACTGCTGGAGGGACTAGTGCCATCACTCATCTGAACTTGCTCCTCAGACTTGTTCTGACTGTCACTCTGATCTGACATGATGCAAACACTGACAGCAGACCCTATGAATAGATATAGATGAGGTAGAGTAGATGAGCATCACAAAGCACAGAGGTTTTTGCAAAAAAATGAGTCAAAAACTTAGTTTTAGTTTTCCATAGAAAGCATTTCGGAGCTACCGATTTGTAAACTCGGTGATACCGAAGCAGCTTTTGGAACCTAAACTAGTGAACTCAGTCAGACCGAGACAGAGTTTGGTGGCACCGAGACTGCTAGAGTTTCACGGAGAATCTAACTCGGTCGCACCGATTTGCAATTCTCAGTCAGACCGAAAATCACATGTGCAATGGCTTGAGCCAAATCAGTGAGACCAATTTCTACAACTCGGTCGGTCCGAGATGAGTTCGGCGGAAACCTAACCCTAAATTTTCAATCAAAACTAATCTACGGACTGATTTCGCTAGATAGGAAGATCTCAAATGTGGCAAGATTCATGGCAATGCAATGTACTAGGAATCGGAGTTAGGAATAGCACAAAGTTTCAAATCCATACCCTAGTTCGACGATGGATTTTCTACGGTGACAACGGCGGGGCAGAATCCCATTGACGGCGGCGGAGACCAGCGGCGGGAGGTCGCTGGCAACAAGGAGGACGATCCGGAGACCCGAGGACGCAGAGCAGGCTGTGCGCGGGCGAAGAGGTTTGAAAAAATTTCCAAATTTTGGCCCGGGGGTATATATAGCCTGACCCTGTCGGTGTGACCGAGTTGAACAACTCGGTGGCACCGAGATGCATAACTGCAAGCAGTTACTACAACTCGGTGTGACCGAAACGTTCAGATCGCTTGCACCAAGATTGAAAACCTAGATCAACTTAGTGATCTCGGTATGACCGAAATGGATGAATCGGTCAGACCGAAACGCACAAAGAGGTTTTGGAAGTTTAAGTCTATGATGAATCTGGGACTCCGAGTGCTCCTCACACAGAGTGGTTCGAATCTGACTTGATCAAACTTTGTGATGTAGCATGAATAGAGTTTGAGACAAGAAAAGCATAGATATCTAGAGAAGGTTCTTAGGCATTCTTGTCCATCCACTTGGCAAAAATAAAAGAAACCAAACAATCAAAACTACAAGTGGATGTCCTCGAATGAGTAAAATATGCAACCAACATGCTCACACAATAAAATGGCAAATGAAATATGTGACAAAGCATGCACAAACACTTCTATCATCTATCAAGTAATTGGCGATGACTAGGTCATCTATATATGAGTATATTGACTTAGGAGTCAAATGAGAACATTTGATCATAGGTCATACTCGTCGTTTAAGCACAAGTGGGGTTACCACTTTCACATAAAGCATTGTTGTGTTCACACCATTAGAGTTGCTTTGGCTCAATTCTTTAAGTAAAGCTCCCCCTAGATGTGAGATCCCCCCTAAGAGGGATGAATTAACCTTGGGTTTTGTCGATGATGACTTCATGTAGGTGTTGAAGATGTGGATGCTCAATGTTGATGTAGATCATTTGGAGCAATCCATTGGAGTGAGTTGCACTTTCAATACCTACACGGGTTAGTCCCACAAGGAACACACAAGGATATCCATAGACATAGAGTGATGCACAAACACAAGATGATGTCTATGAAAGCATTAGGTTACCTTGTCCCTTGTCTTACCAACAAGAGGGTTTGTGACTCCTTGAACTAGTGCAGGATGTGGAAGTTGATTGCACTTGTTCTCGCCAAAATGATAAGAGTGAAGTATGTTGGCGGAGTCACTCTCAAGAACTCTCTAGTTCTTCTTCTTCGGGATCCACATCATCTTGATGGGAATCCTTGGAGTTGTAGTCGTACTCGATGAAGTAGAACTTGATGTAGTCTTGGGAACCCACTTGACCAAGGCCTTAGGAGCTTCTTCGAATGCATCAATCTCCTCTTGAAGCTTGTCCTTGCCTTTTTGCTTGTGGTCTTGTGGTGGAAGATCATCTTGAGCTTGTGTCCCTTTGAAAGAAGTAGGATCATACTTCTCTTGTTGAGGAACAAACTTCATCTTGGGGTATTGATCTTCTTCCCACTCAACTCCATTGGCATTGAACTTTTGTTCAAAACCAACACCTTGATTCTTCCGGTGCCTTCCTTGCTTGCGTACAATTTCCTCGAATTGCTTACTCCCGGCAAGGCTCTTGTAAACACCTTTCTCTATAATTCCCTTCAATAAGCTATTTTCTTGCTCAAGTGTAACTTGCTAAGAGAATCATTAGTGGAATCAAGAGAACTACTAGAAGCAACAACATTGGATTTAGCATGATTATTGTTACTACTAGAGGAAGAATCTTTCTTGTTCTTGTTACTAGATTTTACTTGAGGCATGTAAGTAGATAAGAGTAAACGCTTGGCAATGTAAGATGAACTTTTCTTGCGAAGATCATCATTGATTGCTTTTAAAAACTCATGTTCTTGCTCAAGGTTGAGCTTTTCAAAGCGTAACTTCTCATGAGTCCTCAAAAGTTCTCGATGATCTCCTAAGATAGTTTCATGAGGTAACTTAAGAGTGTCTAGTTCTTTAGTTAGGAGCTCAATCTTCTCCTTATCATTGTCATTCGGTTTATCTTGATTAGCATGATTAATTGATGTTTCATCATAGTATTCATCACTAGAGTTGTCAACAAGTAAATCATCATCACCTAACAAGTCATCTTCATCACTATTGAAATCAACATACTTGGGGTGACCTTTGGGCCTTTAGCCATGAAGCATCTTCCAAGTCCTTCATTTGGTGAATCAAATATGTCGTAGGAGTTGGTAGACACAAGTGATCGACCGGCAACACCTTCATCTTGAGTATATTCGGAGTCGGAGTGATAGCTTCTCTCAGAGTGATTGTCGGAGTCAGAGCCAGATACCCATTCACCAACGTGAGCTTGATGTCTTTGTTTTGTGTAGCTCCTTGATGACTTGTCCTTCCTTTCCGAATCCTTGCTTCTCCGGGATGTTCTTCGTTCATAACGATCATCTCTACTCCTTCTTTCTCTTGATGGTGATTCTTTTCTTCTACTTCTTCTTTTTGGAGAATCTTCTCTTCTTTTGTAGGGTGACGTACACTCATTGGAATAGTGTCCGGGTCTTCCACAATTGTAGCAATTACGCTCACAACTAGAAGATCTTTTGTCATTGTAGGACCTTGACTTGGCGCTTCTTTCCTTGCTTCTACTCTTGTAGATCTTGTTGAAGTTCTTCACCATTAGGCTCAATTCTTCATTGAAGGTTTGTTTCTCACTTGATGATGTGGGAGCTTCACATGAGGCTTTGTAAGCACCACTTGACTTGTTGTGGAGCTCCTCCTTATCCTTGAGTGACATCTCATGAGCAACAATTCTTCCAATGACTTCCGTTGGCTTGAGATCTTTGTAATTGGGCATCATTTGGATCAATGTGCACATGGTATCATATTTTCCGTCCAAAGCTCTTAGGATCTTGTTGATGATGAATTTGTCAGTCATCTCTTCACTTCCTAAGCCAACAATCTCATTTGTGATAAGAGCAAGCCTAGAGTACATTTCAGCGACACCTTCACCATCCTTCATTTTTGAACTTGTCAAGCTGACTTTGAAGCACATCCAACTTGGATTCCTTGACGGAGTCGGTACCTTCATGCATATCAATCAAAGTATCCCAAATTTCCTTTGCATTCTCAAGATGGCTGATTTTGTTGAATTCTTCGGGGCACAATCTGTTGAAGAGAATATCACAAGCTTGAGCGTTGTATTGCAGCATCTTCAACTCTTCTGCGGTAGCTTCACGGTTCAGTTCTCTCCCATCAAAGAATTCACCTTGCAAGCCAATACACACAATAGCCCAAACGGCGGGGTTATCTCCAAGAATATGCATTTTCATCTTATGCTTCCAACTAGCAAAATTAGTACCATCAAAGTAAGGACCTCTACGGTGGTAATTTCTCTCGCTAGACTCCATACTCTCCTAGGTTGTGAAACCAAGTCTATGACCACCAAAAGCTATGGAAATCAAAGCAAATGGAGACCAAAGCTCGGATACCACTTGTAGGATTGAAAGTATGTCTAGAGGGGGGGTGATTAGACTACTTGACCAAATAAAAATCTATCCTTTTCCCAATTTTAGTTCTTGGCAAATTTTAGCAACTTAGCACAATTCAAGCAATCTTAACACAATTCAAGCAAGCATGCAAAGAGTATATGAGCAGCGGAAATTAAAGCAAGCAAGAATGTAAAGGGAAGGGTTTGGAGAGTGCAAACGCAATTGGAGACATGGATGTTTTTGTCGTGGTTCCGATAGGTGGTGCTATCGTACATCCACGTTGATGGAGACTTCAAACCACGAAGGGTAACAGCTGCGCGAGTCCACGGAGGGCTCCACCCACGAAGGGTTCACGAAGAACCAACCTTGTCTATCCCACCATGGTCATCGCCCACGAAGGACTTGCCTCACTAGGGGTAGATCTTCACGAAGTAGGCGATCTCCTTGCCCTTACAAACTCCTTGGTTCAACTCCACAATCTTGTCGGAGGCTCCCAAGTGACACCTAGCCAATCTAGGAGACACCACTCTCCAAGAAGTAACAAGTGGTGTGTTGATGATGAACTCCTTGCTCTTGTGCTTCAAATGATAGTCTCCCCAACACTCAACTCTCTCTCACAAGATTTGATTTGGTGGAAAGAAGATTTGAGTGGAAAGCAACTTGGGGAAGGCTAGAGATCAAGATTCATATGGTAGGAATGGAATACCTTGGCCTCAACACAAGTGTATGTGGTTCTCTCTTAGAAAATGTATGTTGATAGTGTAGGCATGTTCTGATGGCTCTCTCCACGAATGAAGAGTGGGTGGAGGGGTATATATAGCCTCCATACAAAATCTAACCATTACACACAACTTACCAATCGGTCGGACCGATTTAGCAAATCATGTGACCGTTAGGATTTTCGGTGGGACCGATATGGTTAGGGTTAGGGCATAACTTAATCTCGGTGGGATCGATTACACAAACTCGGTGGAACCGATTTTGGTAATGGACACATAGAGGGTTGGTCAGGCAAACTCGGTGGGACCGATTCACTCATCTCGGTTAGACCGAAACATTACGAAAGGGAAACAGAGAGTTTGCATTGCAATCTCGGTGGGACCGATCACTCATCTCAGTTGGACTGAAATGTTATGAAGGGAAACAGAGAGATTAGAATCCCATCTCGGTGAGACTGAGATCCCTATCGATGAGACTGATTTGCCTAGGGTTTGTGGTAGTGGCTATGACATCTGAACTCGGTGGCATCGGATGGTAAGAATCGGTGGGGCTGAGTTTGACTTTTGGTTTAGGTCATATGTGGATGTGAGAAAGTAGTTGAGGGCTTTGGAGCATATCACTAAGCATTTTGAGCAAGAAAGCCATTAAGCAACACCTCATCCCTCCTTGATAGTACTAGCTTTTCCTATAGACTCAATGTGATCTTGGATCACTAAAATAGAAAATGTAGAGTCTTGTGCTTTGAGCTTGAGCCAATCCTTTTGTCCTTAGCATTTTGAGGGATCCACTTTTCTCATCCAAGCCATGCCAATCATTGAGGTTTCCTGAAATATTTATCTTGAAATAGCATTAGCTCAATGAGATATATGTTGTTAGGAATTACCAAAACCACCCAGGGATAGTTGCACTTTCATAGCTCATCACAGAAAACCATTCCCGTGATGCCTGCACCAACTAGTGAGAAGCTAATGATAATGATCATGAAACTTCAGATCAAGTTACTACGAACCTCGTAGGTCAACTAGAGCACGTTCCGCACCAGAGTGGTATGGTAATCCTGTTCTGGAAGTCATGTTACTAGACCATGACAAACCTACGAACTATGAGGAAGCGATGATGAGCCCAGATTTTGATAAATGGCTTGAGGCCATGAAATCTGAGATAGGATCCATGTATGAGAACAAAGTATGGCCTTTGATTGACTTGCCCGATGATCGGCGAGCCGTTGAGAATAAATGGATCTTCGAGAGCAAGACGGATGCTGATAGTAGTGTTACTATCTATAGAGCTCGAATTGTCGCAAAAGGTTTTCGACAAGTTCAAGGTGTTGACTACTATGAGATTTTCTCACTCGTATCGATGCTTAAAGTCTGTCCGAATTATGTTAGCAACTGTCGTATTTTATGAAATCTGGCAAATGGATGTCAAAACTGCATTCCTTAATGGATTTATTAAAGAAGAGTTGTATATGATGCAACCAAAAGGTTTTCTCAATCCTAAAGGTGCTAACCAAGTGTGCAAGCTCCAGCGATCCATCTATGGACTGGTCCAAGCATCTCGGAGTTGGAATATACGCTTTGATGAGTTGATCAAAGCATATAGTTTTATACAGACTTGCGGTGAAGCCTGTATTTACAAGAAAGTGAGTGGGAGCACTACAACCTTTCTGATAAGTATATGTGAATGACATATTGTTGATCGGAAATGATGTAGAATTTTCTGGAAAGCATAAAGGAGTGTTTGAAAGGAGTTTTTCAAAGAAAGACCTCGGTGAAGCTACTTACATATTGGAGGCTCCCAACAAAATCACGGAGCTTCACCACAATGGATTGTGGCTCCATGCCTCTTCCGTCTAGGGGGACAGGACACCCAAGAGTAACAAGTTGATAATGATGTAGAAGCCGGGGAACACAAATCGGTTTGGTGGAAGTGAAGATCAAGGGAACCTCCTCCTATCCTCAAAGTATTGTGAAGTTTGGGTGGTTGAGGAAGGTGATCTCCAGCTTTTGGGGGTTTGGGAATGGAGGAGCAAAGCTTGGGCAAATGTTAGGGTTAGGAGGAGGAATAAGGGGGGTATAAATACCCCCACAGAATATATGGTTGTTGAGAAGCTGTCGCCCCGGGCACCCGGATAAAAGGGGTCTGGGCACCCAGATAAAGAAGAGGAAAAGCAGAGTGGTCCGGGCACCCGGGGGGGTCAAGGCCCTGGTGAAAGAACATGCGGTGCCCTCATGTTTGGTTTTGGTAATTGATGACCATCTCTATGGACTAATGGTTGCCTTGAGTTATATTTGAAGGGTTTGTCCATAGGCTTTTCTTCGAGTCCATTTGTTGGTTTCAAGGAGAGTTTGTGATGACCAAGGTGTTATTAAGGAATTATCTAAAGATTGGTCTTACATCATCCAAATGAATAGAGTTGGAAAGATTCAAGGTTGATCAAGACTAAGTACAGAGAGTGTTTCAAGTTGATCAACACACAAAGCATAGAAGATGTACCGAGAGGGATCAAGCGATCCCATGGTATGGTAAGCATTGTCAATTACGCTTTGTGTACTAACCCATGGTCTTTGTGAGAGTTCTATGTGGGGTTAGGTTATCTTCCATGGGCTTGCGTCAAGAGGAAGATCACATACAACCCATGGAGGATGACATCAAATCAAGGTTGTGTTGAGCAAGTTCAAGTGGAGCATCACGAAGAAATCATGCTTGTAGCTTGCCATCCATTATGGTATCAATGGACTTGTGAAGATGTGCCAAAGAGTGACTCACCCATAGTGGAGTATGGGGGAGCAATCAACTAGTCTTCATCGAGCGAATGCAATAAAGAAAGGTGGTCCAACTTGAGGGAGTCAAGATCGTCATCATCTAGCTCAAGTGGACTTTGTGCAACGCAAAGGTTTTCCCTTGATAGGTTTTATATTTTACTGGTCTCATGGTGATAGTTTGGAGACCGGGTTATAGGATCGATAGCCGTACTATCAAGGGGGGCTCTCAAGTGAGTAGCTTGATCGTATCGTTCGTCGAGAGCTCAAACCATTGCATCCTTGCATCATGTTTCTTGGTTCTTGTTTGATTCTCTTTGTGAGTCTTAGAGCTTATGGTCATCTTGATGACAAGCTTGAGTTCATCGAAAACGTAGTTTGCATGCGTCTTCGATGATGTTTTCGGTGTTGGAGGTTTTACCGGTCTTATCTGAGGAAGGGTTCTCACCATTTTCTTTTGGTCCTTTTCTCATTTGCTTATTATTGGTATTTCTATCAAGATTGTGTTATACCTTGTCGCTAGCTTTTCAACAAACTTGGTTTCATCGAATTCGGAGTCCGTTTGCAGAAGTTGTGGTAGTTTTGGTGTTCTGGAAAGGCTGCAGCGGTACTACCGCGGGTAGGAGCGGAAGTAATTTTTTACTACCGCTTGGAGCAGTACTACCGCGGCTACTTCCGTGGCTACTTCCGCTCGGGACCAAAAACTCGTCACAAGTCCAGCGGTGGTAGGCACGGATGTAATTTTTTAGTACCGCTCGCAAGCAGTAGTACCGCTACCCTTAGCAGTAGTACCGCTACCCCCAGCGGTAGTACCGTGAGGTCAAGAGGTACTACCGCTCCGACGGTTCTTCTGGCCTTTTTGCCTCCTCGCTGTTGTGTTTCGAAGGGGTACTACCGCCCTAGCGGTAGTACCGCTCCTTGGAGCGGTAGTACCGCTCTGTGCGGGCTGTGAGCATAACGGTTGGATTTTTCCCCACCTATAAAAGGGGGTCTTCTTTCCCATTGAGTCTTATCCTTTGAGCTTGTGTTCTTCCCCCATTGTTGACCTTCTTCGAGCTTGCTAACTCTCAATCCCTCCATGGATTCTTGCTAGTTTTTTAGGGAAAAGAGAGAGGAGATCTAGATCCACATTTCCACCAATCACTTTCTCCTCTATGTGAGGGGAACTCCTTGGATCTAGATCTTGGAGTTTTTGGTGTTCTCCTTCTTGTTCTTCCTCTCCTTTTCTTCCCTAGCATTAGTTGCTTCAGTGGGATTTGAGACAGAAGGACTTGGACACTCCGTGTGCCCTTGCCATTGCATTTGGTGCATCGGTTTGAGTTCTCCACGGTGATACGTGGAAGTTACAAGTTGAGAAGCCTATTACTCTTGGGTGCTTGGTGCCCTTGAGCTTGTTCCTCTTGGGTGCTTGGGCTCCCTAGATGGCTGGTGGTGTTCGGAGCTTAATCATTGTGGTGTAAAGCTCTGGGCAAGCGTCGAGGTCTCCAATTAGGTTGTGGAGATCGCCCCAAGCAATTTGACGGGTACCGGTGACCACCCCCAAGGGTTGCCAAAGTGTACGGGTTCGGTGACCGCCCCCAAGGGTTGCCATTTGTATGGGTTCGGTGACCGCCCTCAAGGGTCCCTTAGTGGAATCATGGCAACTTGCATTGTGCAAGGGCGTGAGGAGATTACGGTGGCCCTAGTGGCTTCTTGGGGAGCATTGTGCCTCCACACCGCTCCAAACGGAGATTAGCATCCACGGGTGTGAACTTCGGGATACATCGTCGTCTCCGCGTGTCTTGGTTATCTCTTACCCGAGCCCCTTTACTTATGCACCATACTTTGTGATAGTCGTAGTGTTCCTTGTTATATATCTTGCTATCACATAGTTGTTTATCTTGCTTAGCATAACTTGTTGGTGCACATAGGTGAGCCTAGTTGTTTTAGGTTTTGTGCTTGACAAATTAACCGTTAGGTTTATTCCGCATTTGTTCAAGCCTAAACCGTGATTATTTTAAAGCGCCTATTCACCCCCCCCCCTCTAGGCGACATCCATGATCTTTCACCCGGGCACCCACGGTGGTAAGAGGAGGCACAAGAGACGGGACCAGACACCCGGTGGCTGCAAGCCCCGGGCGCCCGGAGCAATCAGAGAGAGGCGAGGGGGCGGCTGGGAGTGGCCGGGCACCCGGGGGCCCCAAAACCTCGGGAACCCGCACTGGTCAGGGAGGCGGCAAGGAGGCGGGGAAGGGCCGGGAACCCAGGGGCCCCAAACCCCGAGCACCCGCACCACACAGGGGGGCGGCGAGGTGATGGCCGGAAGGGGGGCCGGGCACCCGAGGGCCGCAGACCCTAGGCACCCGCACCGGTCAGGGAGGGGCGAGGTGGAGGCGGGGGAGGGGCCGGGCACCCGCACCGATTAGGGAGGCTGCCGGGAGGGGGCGGGCACACGGGGGCCCCAAACCCCGGGCACCCGCACCGATCAGAGAGGGACAAGAGAAGGCAGAAAAGAGGCCGGACACCCATACTGGGCAGAGAGGTGGCGAGAAGATGGAGGCGGCCCCTGCACAAGACAAAGAAGAAACTCCCAACAAAACTCGAAATGGATGAAAGCAAAGGAAAAGAGATATTTGAGTTCCCCAAATCCGAGATCATAGCAACCCCTCTTGATAGTACGGATGTTCCTACGACTCAAAAAGAAATCGAAAAACTTCTCGAGCCGTCAAGGAACACCCTCTTTTCCCTTTTTGGTCTTCATAGGGCTACCGACGTCCATAGATGCACAAGAGACGTCAAAGACCTGAAATAAACTTGACAACTGACATTAGTCCTCGCAAATCATATTGTGATCAATCATCAAAATGTAATTGAGTGACGGTTGAACTTTCAAAGCTAACATACTTTCCTTTCTTGGATCACATGTACTTATGATTGGAACTCTATCAAGCATCCACAAATACTAAAGATCATTAAGGTAAAACCCAACCATAGCATTACGTGTAAAGTCCCCTTTAATCCCATACACAACAACCCACTTACTCGAGTTTAAGCTTCTGTCACCCTCTCAACCCACTATAAGAGAATCATGAACATACTGCAACTCTCCCTACAACGGTAACCCCACACGTTTGCATGGAACCGAGGGAACTATAGGACAACACAAAAATAAAACATGCAACTCCAACCATTCGTCATCACCAATCAACCCATAGGACAAAAGGAATCTTCTGGAACATCATAGAGGTGCAACACAACATTGGATAATAATATATAGCATAAAGTCGACTATGATTCCGATCAACACCCCCCACGACAAATGCAAAGCCCTCGCAGACATATTTGGTTCCACCATTGCCAGCATGCCCTTCACCTACCTAGGCCTGCCACTTGGCACGACCAAACCGACGATTCTTGATATGGCCCCTAAGGTTTGCAAGGCTGAACGCAGAATTACCGCAGTTATGTCCTTGATGTCGTACGCCGGAAAACTGGCTCTGGTGAACTCCCTCATCACTGCTCTTGCGGTCTATCTCATGGGAACCCTCAGACTCCCCGCTAAGATACTTGAGCAGCTAGATAAAATTAGAAGGCATTGCTTATGGAAAAAGAAGACATAGTTTGGGGAGAAATGCACCCCCCTGGCTACATGGGACATGATCTGCCGTCCCAAGAAATGTGGTGGTCTTGGAGTGCTAAATCTTCGTATCCAAAATGATGCCCTTCTGCTCAAGATGCTACACAAGTTCTATAACCGTCACGACATCCCTTGGGTAAACCTAGTCTGGCACACATATTATAATGGCGTTGTCCTACACGCAGCTGAACCAGCTGGTTCATTCTGGTGGAAAGACCTCATCAAGCTCATGCCTACCTATCGTGGGGTTACAATTGTGCAAATCAACTGTGGATCTTCGGCTCTGTTTTGGAAGGACATGTGGAATGATTCTATCTACACCACATCCTCTCCACGAGATTTCTCCTTCGCTTCCAATGAAGATATTTCAGTTCGAGAGTTCCTAACAACCGCGGATCTGGCTATGACCTTTCATCTACCGCTCTCCATGCAAGCCCATGCCGAGCTGCGACAGATTCAACAGGAGGTCTCTCATGTCACCCTGGATGACTCAAGTGATAAATGGATCTGTGCATCGGGAGCCGAGACTTTCAAGACCTCTGCATACTACGCTTTTGTCTTCCGGGACATGCAGGCCCATGATGGGTTTAAATGTATTTGAAAGGCCAAATCAATCCCCAAAATCAAGGTGTTTGGCTGGTTCTTGCTATCTGACCGACTCAATACACGCAATATGCTGAGCAGGCGACACTACAATATTGGTGACAACCTAGACTGCCTTCCTTGCAACCAGCACGTTGAGGAGACCGTGGAGCACTTGTTCTTTGGTTTGCACCTTTAGTAGATCATGCTGGCATCTCTTGGGTATTCACTGGCCGACGCTGGGTAACAGGCTGGATATGATCTCACACCTAAAGATGAGGCATGGGCGCAAAATGATCATGGCCATCTTTTTGGTGGCTGCCTGGAGTCTCTGGAAGGAACACAATAACAACTACTTTCGACATGTCACCCCAATGGTCCGCTCCTGGAGAACACGCTTCAAAAGGACTTTTATGATATTAGCCATAGGCTACCACCACATAAGAAACACTTAGTGGCCGAGATTATTGCTGCTATTATCTAGCTACTTCCCCCTCATGTAACCCCCCCCCCATGTAACCCACCACCCCCCTCCCTTGTAAATACCAAGTAACACCACCACCCATTTTAATATATATGCAGTAGGAAACTCTCCTACTGTCCCAATTTTCAAAATAAATAAATAATATATAGCATAAAGGACCATGTTCAAGTAGAGATTACAGCGGGTAGATAGAGGTTACACTGCCACATAGAGGGGGAGAAAGATGGTGATGAAGGCAGCGAAGTTGTTGATGTAGGTCTCCGTCATGATGGTTCCCCCGGCAGCACCTCGGCACCACTGGGAGAGATAAGGAGAGAGACCCCTTCTTCTTCTTCTTGCTTGGCCTTCACCCGTAGATGGGCGAAGGATTCTCCCTCCGGTCCTTGGGTATCAAGGCCCCCGAGGGGCAGGAGCCCCTCTAGATTGGATCTCTCTCTATTTTCTTCTTTGTGTCGTGTCTCTGTTTTCTGGCCAAACACCGTTCCTTAAATATCCGGAGATTCTTAACTCTGATCGGGCTAAAACTTTACCATAATTTTCCTGATATTAGCTTGCTTGTGCCCGAAGGAAACCTCCAACCGACCTCTGAGGAGGCCACAAGTGTTGATGGTGTGCCCCTAGGGGGGAAGCGGTGGTGCCCCCTGAGCTTGTGAAGCTCATTCCCCCCTTGCGTTGATTCTTCCACCCAAAATTCACATATATTCCAAAAGAATGTCCATAAATTTTCATCGTGTTTGGACCTTCCTAGATATGCATTTTTTGTGAAACAAAAAACATGGAACAAACATAAATTGACAATAGATTAGTAAGTTAGTCCAACAAAATAGTATAAATTATTGCCAAAAATATGTGCAAGTAGTAGGATAATGACATGAAACCATAAAAAATTATAGATACATCAAAGACGTGTTAGCATCCCCAAGTTTAGTTCATGCTCGTCCTCGAGTAGGTAAATGATAAAATAAATATATTTTTTACGTGGAATGCTATCTAGTACAATCTTGATCAAATAATGTAATGATGGCATGAATATTGGGAAGCGAGTGATCTACATATCAATTTGATATAAAAACAGTAATATACAATAGTAGTAATAGATAATCATTGCCTTTCAAAATAGAAATGTTAAAAACTTTATCCCTACAAAATCATATAGCATGGCATGCTTAGTCTTTCTAGCATAGAAGTATTAATGATGAACTACCCAGATGATAAGCTGAGTAATCAAATCATACTTTTCTCGCTTCAACCTTTTAGTTTTTACTCAATACTTGAGTGCGAGTCAAGGACTTAACACTTAGTATGGTAAAGAGAATAATTATTGGGGTTCATAAGAGAAGACAATTTTTTTAAAAAAAGTCTCACATCAACGTGGCTGAAAGTTAGGCAATGGAGAGGCCCTAAGATTAATGTCAATCCAAGGAGTAGGGATTGCCATGCAACGGATGAAATAGAGCTATAGTTGTATGAAAGCTCTCTATATGAAACTAAGTGGGTGTGCATTCAACTTGCTTTATCATGAAGACCTCGAGCATTTGAGGAAGCTCGTCATAGGAATATACAAGACAAATTCTATAATGTAAAATTCCTACGAGTATATGAAACTGACAAATCATGGAGACTCTATATGAAAAACATGGTACTATTTTGAAGCACAAGTGTGGAAAAAGGATAGTAGCATGCCCTTCTCTCCTTTTATCCTTTTTAAGATACATGGGCTCTTTTTGGCCTTTTTTAGAATAGTCTCATGGACCTCATCCCACTTTTTCGAGGACTCATTAGTCTCCACCATTCATTTCCTCGCTGGGGTATTGATCTAATAATGATGATCATCACACTTTAATTTACTTACAACTCAGTAAACTGAAAAGAAGATATGACTACATATGAATGCCTCTAGCGGTGTACCATGTGCAATGATTTGGTGTAACATGTATAACAATGATGAACAGTGGATTTGCCACAAAAATATCATGCCACCTCTATATGATCATGCAAAGCTATATGACAATGAATTCTCAAGTCATGTAATGAATAGTAAGAATGAAAGTTGCATGGCAATATATCTCGGAATGACTACGAAAATGCCATAATAGGTATGGTGACTATCTTGAGGAAGATAATATGAGGCTTATGTGTGATAGAGCATACCATATCATGGGGTTTGGATGCATCGGCGAAGTTTGCACTAAGTCTCGATATAAGAGTGGGCAATGCACGGTACTGAAGAGGCTAGCAAATATGGATATGTAGAAGTGCTCAAGTCCATGACGTCATATTAAACATAATGAACTCAAGGACTTATTGCAAAATTTTATTAGCCCTCGAAGCAAAGAATGACCTTTCATACCCGGGGGGTAGATTGGGAGGAAAAGACCACCGCTCGTCTCCAACCGCCATTCATAAGGTACACAATCAATCATGAATCATGCTCCAACTTAATAGCAAAACTAGAGGATATACATGCATGCTTCGGGAATCAAAAACTTCAACACCAATGCTATTTACTAGGAAGAGATTATTTATCAGTACACCTATATATTACTAGCTCAATATGATTAAATTTTTACGTGCAACATATTACGTACACCTATATATTAAATTTTTATAACTAACCATGCAAATGACTAATTCCTCTTACTCTCTAAATAGACATAAGTGAAGCATGGGGGCTTAATTCTTTCTAAAAAAGATTCTGCCAAGCTCTAATAAATATAAGGGAAGCAAAAGAGCATTCTACAAATAATGGTGTTCCAAATGTAGAGAAGCAAGCATCCAAATTTGAAAACATATGTATGAAGCACACGAAGCATTCTATAGAGCCATACTCAAAAGATACAAGTGAAGTGCAAAGAACATTTTATAAATCAACCAAGTACTATATCATACCATCATGGTGCATAAAATAAAAGATAAAAATAAACACAAAAGACACTTCAAGAATTTACGCATATCATGTGAAGAAAACAAAAACTGAGACATACTGATTGTCAAGGAAGAAAGATGAGATGCCTTCCGGGACATTCCCAAACTTAGATGCTTGAGACTCCTTGAATATTTACTTGCGGTGCCTTGGGCATCCCCAAGCTTGAACTCTTGCCTCTCCTTATTCTTCTCATATTGATGTCTCCTTGCTCTTCAAACACTTCATCCACGCAAAACTTAACTGAATTTTTATTAGAGGGGTTAGTACATATAACTTCAAAATCCCATCATGTCTTCCGTAACAATATTGTATAATCATAATCCGCCATTACCTATTGTATGCTAACACAATTCTAATCCTCCCGCATCAATGGGGCTTAACTAAATTGCAAACACAAGCAAATAAAGAAACTATAACAACAATACGTGAAAATAGGACAATCTGGAAAGATGCAGATGGAATATATACTTCTGTACAAAAATTCTAAAAAAATAGGAAGTAGTAATTTTTTTTTGCATATCAGTAATGTTTAAAAATTCAGAATTTTTCCATGTTCCGGTAAAATATGAGAATTCAAATACTACATCAAAAGTTTCTGTTTTTACACATCACATACCAAATAAACAACTTAAACACCCTAAAGGTTTGGCACATTATTTTTATAATACAATGGATTTGTACAACGAGATAATTATTTTTGTGCGGAACTTGCATCAAAAATTGTACATTGTTTCCATGAGCATGAACACAAGTGTTCAAGGTCAACCCTCGGTTCTCCAATGCATAACTTTCCAATCATTTCTCCTTTTGAACTTTTAGTTTCCCCTCTTTTATTGTTCAAAAAAATTATAAGCACACAACAAAGCAACCCACACGTACCAATCTAAAGTTTTGGAACAAAGATTGAATACAAGAGATGAACTAGGGTTTGAGATGAGATGGTGCTGATGAAGATGTTGATGAAGATTGGTCCTCCCATGATGAGAGGATCATTGGTGATGTCGATGGCTTCGATTTCCCCCTCTCGGAGGGAAGTTTCCCCGGCGGAATCGCTTCGCCGAAGAGAAAAAATGCTCCTGCCCAGGTTCCTCCTCAAGACGGTCACACTTCATCCCGAAAGTCTTCTTCTTATTTTCTTTCTAGGGCAAATGGCTTCATATAGCAGACGATAGGCACCGAAGGCCCACTGGGGGTCCCACAAGCTCATAGGGCGCCCCCTGAGCTCGTCGCTCCCTGATGGCCTCCCTTCTAGTAATTCTTTCACCAATATTTTTATATATTTTAAAACAAATTCTCCAAAAAAATCAGGTCATTTGGAGTTGTGCAGAATAGCTATCTGTGTTATAGCCTTTTCAGGTCCAGAATTCCAGCTGCCGCCAATCTCTCTCTTCATGTGAAACTTACAAAATAAGAGAGAAAATGCATTAGAATAGCATCATAAAGTGAAAGACCCAAAATATGATAAATAAAAGTAGAAAAACATGATGCAAAAATGGATGCATCAGGGCTCCCTGAGGGATTCCTGGATAAGGGGGTATCCGGACAGCTGGACTATGTACTTTGGCCGGACTGTTGGACTATGAAGATAGAAGATTGAAGACTTTGTCCCGTGTCCGGATGGGACTCTCCTTTGCATGGAAGGCAAGCTTGGCGATTCAGATGTAGATCTCCTTCTCTGTAGCCGACTCTGTGTAACCCTAGCCCCCTCTGGTGTCTATATAAACCGGAGGGTTTAGTCCATAGGACAACAACAATCATACCATAGGCTAGCTTCTAGGGTTTAGCCTCTACGATCTCGTGGTAGATCAACTATTGTAATACTCATATCATCAAGATCAATCAAGCAGGAAGTAGGGTATTACCTCCATCGAGAGGGCCCGAACCTGGGTAAAACATCATGTCCCCAGTCTCCTGTTACCATTAGGCTTAGACGCACAGTTCAGGACCCCCTACCTGAGATCCGCCGGTTTTGACACCGACATTGGTGCTTTCATTCAGAGTTCCTCTGTTTCGTCGCTGTCAAGCTCGATGGCTCCCCCAACCTTCAACAACATAGTCCAGGGTGAGACTTTTCTCCCCGAACAAATCTTCGTGTTCGGCGGCTTCGCACTGCGGGCCAACTCGCTTGGCCATCTGGAGCAGATCGACAGCTACGCCCCTGGCCATCAGGTCTGGTTTGGGAACTTGAATTACACGGCCAATGTCCGCCGAGACTTGATCTTCGGTAACCTTGGTCGCACCCCGCGGGTTCCGAAGCAAGGAATTAATCTTCGATATCGTCCCTTTCCGTAGTGGCTATCATGCACTACTGGGATGAACTGCGTTCGCTCGATTCAATGCGGTACTGCACTATGCATACCTTAAGCTCAAGATGCCAGGACCCCGCGGGGTTATAACAATCAATCGAAACACAGACCTCTCCCTCCGTACGAAAGAGCACACTGCGGCCCTTGCGGCAGAAGTACAAAGCAGCCTTCTTCGACAGACAGCCCATTCGGCAATAAGAACCCCGAACACCGTCAAGCAAGTCCGGAGCACCCCGTAGCAGGATGGTCAGGAACGCCACGAGCTCGATTAGCAATACGGCCTCCGCCCCAGCCCCATTGAGAAGGCATTTGTGCCACGTGTACACAACTACGCACTCAAAATACCATGGGCATAGACGGAGGCGGGTCGACGACGCAGCTCATAGTGTGGTTTAGCCTCGACGAGGCCCGTACACCCTTCTCCTTTCTTTCTTTTCAGGACCCTACTTTCGGGCAGCCCCTTCAGAGAACCGGACTACCGGACGGGGGGGATACCAAGGAAGCAAGAGGCTTTGCACACAAGGGAATACCCAGGTGGTCTCTTTCAATGATCGTTATACCTGTTTTTACATACCCGCATGCAGCCTACCCTTGGATAGGACATGTCAAATAGTCCTATTTGTTTCTGCTTAATGCATTAATTGTACACATACGCCTTGCCGTATTATCCAAATAACAATGGGAAATAGTATACAGCATCAACTTCTTATTACTATCTTCATATTTTCCCTTGAATATTTATTTAATGTTGGATCCGTACACTTTGGTATGATCAGTTCGCCAGGGGCTTTTTATTGAGCCCCATAACATGGCAATAAAAGTCCGAACACTTTTGACAGTGCGGCACCCCAAACTTATAGCATTATATGCATCAGCTCTGAATCATGTCTTGGGTCAATAGTTGGGTTAGCCCGGCTCCCTTGTTTTGGTACCTTACGTTCCATTATATCAGCTAAGGTATCACGGGGAGAACTACTGCGATTGTGTCCCGGTTCTTCCGGACGAGCATCTCAGTAGAGAAAGCCGAAAACTGACTGTCATGATGCAGCGAGAGCTGGTTGCTGTTCGAGAGGTACCAAATCCTTAAAGATTTTTTCCGCTTAAGGTGAGGAATCGGCCTTGTTCGATTTAGGCGTGTATAGCGCCCCAGTTCGGCCTTCCGAATACTAGGGGCTTCGCCGAAATTTAAAATTATAGACGTCTATGGCCAAGTGAGAGTTATAAAGCCGCATAGTCTGATTGCCTCGTTTGCTACGCCAAACACCTCCTTAAAGGACCAAAAACTTGGATAAAGAGTGTTTTGGGTTTTCCACGAACACCCTAGTACTAGCTACATGGGGGCGGAAGCCGACGACTAGCCTACTCTCAGAATTTTATAAACGGCCGCATGGAAGGTAATATTGTAAATCAACAAAACCTTATATAGCGTACACGAACTCGTTCTCATATTACAAAGACGACACAAGTCCATTCACTCAAAGATTAAGTTCTTGGTGCACTCATCGGCCACAAGGCGAGCGCCTTTCATGACGCCATCATAATATTTCTCGGGGTAGCGATGCTCCTTACCCTCTGGGGGTCCGTCCTTCACTAGCTTCTCAGCGTCCAGTTTGGTCCAATGCATCTTCGTGCGGGCAAAGGTCCGACGGGCACCCTCAATGCAGACGGACTGCTTGATCACTTCAAGCCGCGGACAAGCACTTACCATCCGCTTTATAAGGCCGAAGTAGCTGTCGGGCAGGGGCTCATCAGGCCACATCCGGACTATGAGGCCCTTCATGGCCAGTTCGGCCGCCCTGTGGAGTTCGACCAATTGCTTCAGTTGGTCACTCAGAGACATTGGGTGTTCGGCTCCGGTATACTAGGACCAAAACAGCTTGTCTGTAGAGCTCCCCTCTTCGGCATGGTAGAACTCCGCGGCATCCGATATGCTGCGTGGCAGATCTGCGAATGCCCCTGGAGAGCTCCGAATGCGGGTAAGTAAAAGAAATGTCTCCTCCACATGCTTGCTTTGCATAACGAATGCCTTACCCGCCGCTATCTTCTTGGCCGCCTGGATTTCCTGGAGGGCCTTTTGGGCTTCGGCCTTGGCATCTTTTGTGCTCTCAAGGGCTTCTGCAAGCTCGGACTCTTGTGTCTTGAAGTCATGCTCCAAGGACTCGAACTTCTTGCCGAACTCCTGGAGCTCTTGTTGTACCTCCCCCACCTGAGCATCCTGTTTCTCACGCTCGGTGCACTCTGTGGCCGCCTTGGCTTCGGCTTCGGACAGCGCTTTCTTTAGGGCTGCCACTTTGGTCGCCGCCCCTATTAAAAATCATAATGCTTTTTGTTAGCATCATCAATTTTCTCCTCTACACGACACACGAACGGGGTATCACTTACCTTTGTTCTCCTCGAGCTGCCTCTTCACGAGGTCGAGCTCCTCTTCGGCCTGCCCCAGGTCTCGCTTGAGTCCGATGACCTCAGTTGTGTGGCGCAGCAGCGGTCAGCAACAGCGCCTGCTTATTAACATAGACAAGTATTGCCAGACTCCTGCGGATTAAAAAAATTGACCCTCCATTTGGCTTTTTCTTTCCGAACACCAAACCGAGTATCAGGGGCTACTGTCTATTGGGTGATATTTTCTCACACTTTTCATTACTTACCTCAAAGCCTGTTAGGAGGCTGGTGCAGGCTTCGGCCAATCCACTTTTGGTGGACCGAACCTTCTCGAACACCACACTCATTAGAGTACGGTGCTCTTCGTCAATGGAAGCGCTACGAAGCACTTCCAACAAATTATCCAATGCCTCCAGCTAGGTGGAGGTCATCGGCACGGCGGGCTCGCCCTCCTTAGAGAGGGTCTGCTCACTTGAATCCGGAACCTATGAAGGCTCCGGTGCAGTAACCGACGGAGAGCCAGACTTACTACGGCTCCCGTTCGCATAATCCATAGGGATCTTACCCCCCGCGTGCCCGGTGTCTGGGATTTTGCCTTGGGGCGTCTCCGGAACCATCGCCCCCTGCTCTCGTATCCTTTGGGACAACACCTCGGTGTCATCCGTAGGACGCGGGGAGGTGGCCGTCGGGAGTGAATCCATCTCTGACGCACTCAAGGACCCATCCGAAGAGGATGCCCCGAGATTGGACCTGGCCGGACTGCATACACGTGGTCGGTTTCATTACGAACCATAAAGTTAGAGTCGCACGAAAGTATTACAGAGTGTGGATACTTACGACTTCGCCTGGGGCTTCCCCCTCGACAACCACTCCTCCTTGCTGTAGGCGGTTGTGGTGGAGTGGTCCGGAAGGGATACCTTTCCCTTCTTCGGCGTCCTAGCCTCCCCCTGTGGGGCAGCTTTCCTTTTCTTCTCCTCCCCGGTGCGGGGAGGGGGCATTTCTTCGTGTTTCTCCCCGTCTCCATGGGAGGAATCTGCCTTGCAGTCTTCTGACGACGAGTCTATTACGGCCTGGCGCCGGAGACCCTTCTTGGTCCTCGCGGCTGCTTTCTTGGACCCTTCGGCCTCCCCGGATGGGGCGGCCCTCTTCCTCTTCTTCTCCTCCCCTTCGTGGGAGGAGTGCGCCTCATCGACTTCAGGCGAGGCGTCCGGTGCGACCTCGCGCCGAAGACCCTTCCTAGTCCTCGTGGCCTTCTTCTCTGGCACCTTATAAGGTGCCGGAGCCAGCATCTCCGTAAGGAGTGCGGTCGCTGGATCTTCGGACAGCGGAGCTGGACAGTCGATCTGCTCCGCCGTCTTCACATAATCCTGTTTGGTCAGCATGACGACTTAAAATCCTCCCACGAATATGCTGGGAAAGGTACATCTTGTGATGGTTAGAGGAATTACCGAATTGGCAAGGCGCTTTGCGCTGAGCCCACGGTCCTCGAAAATGGGAGGAGGAATTTCGCCGGTCTTGAACAGCACCTTCCAGACGTCCTTATGCGTCGTATCGAAGAGCTCATGCAGCATCTGGTGTTCGTCCGGATCGAACTCCCACATATTGAATGCCCGTCTTTGACACAGGAGAATCCAGCGGACGAGCATGACCTGGACCACATTGACAAGCTTGATCTTCTTGTCCCTCATACTTTTGTTGCAGGTCTCGAGTCCGATCAACTCCACAGGTTCGCCCCAGGCCAGGACATTCTTTTCCCAAGAAGTGAGCCGCATGGGGATTCCGGATCGGAATTTGGGGGCCGCCACCCAATTGGCATCGCGCGGCTCGGTGATGTAGAACCACCCTGATTGCCACCCTTTCACGGTCTCCACAACATAGCCGTCAAGCCATGTAACGTTGGGCATTCTGCCCACCATGGCGCCTCCGCACTCTGCCTGCTGGACGCTAACGATCTCTGGCTCCATGCAGAAGATTTTCAGCCACAGGCCGAAGTGGGGCCTGATGCGGAGGAAGGCCTCGCACACGACGATGAACGCCGAGATGTTGAGGATGAAATTTGGGGCTAGATCATGGAAATCTAGCCCATAGTAATACATGAGCCCGCGGACGAACGGGTGGAGTGGAAATCCTTGTCCGCGGATGAAATGAGGGAGGAATACTACTCTCTCCCGAGACTTTGGGGTAGGGGTGATCTGTCCCTCCGCCGGAAGCCTGTGCGCGATGTTTTCGGCCAGGTATCCGGCCGCCCGAAGCTTGGTGATATCCTCCTCTGTGACGGAGGAGGCCATCCACTTGCCTCCCGCTCCGAACATGCTGCGGATGGTCCTTCGGAGAAGGTGAGAACTTGGGCGCTGGGGCTCGAGAGTGCGAGAATGGATGAGCAAAGGAGGAAGAAGGCGTGGGTAAAAATAGGTGATCCTTATCCCTTATAAAGGTGGTGAAAAAATGAGTGCGCCTCCCCACTTGCCTGTAAAATTACTCATTTTCCAAGTGCCACGATTGATGGCACGGTTGGGTTACCCACACCCGTATTGATGAGAATCCTGCGATAAGGGGGACATGATCTCTGCTTTGACAAGACGTGCCAAAGAAACCGCCTCGCAATGTGTGCGGTAGCTGGTTATAAAAAATGGTTCGAATAAAAGCCGGGCCGTGGCGTGATGTCACGAAGAGTTGTCAGTAGATTAGATTCATGGATTATTATTCTCTCTACGGCGGTATGTGAAATTTTTCTTGCAGAGCCGGACACGATCCTTGTGTTCGGAATTTATCTTGGAGTATTCAGATATGGAACCCTCCTTGCAATGCCGAAGACAATCTGCGCGCCGGACTCATCGTCATTGAAGCCTGGTTCAGGGGCTACTGAGGGATTCCTGGATAAGGGGGTATCCGGACAGGCGGACTATGTACTTTGGTCGGACTGTTGGACTATGAAGATAGAAGATTGAAGACTTCGTCCCGTGTCCGGGTGGGACTCTCCTTTGCATGGAAGGTAAGCTTGGCGATTCGGATGTAGATCTCCTTCTCTGTAACCGACTCTGTGTAACCCTAGCCCCTCCGGTGTCTATATAAACTGGAGGGTTTAGTCCGTAGGACAACAACAATCATACCATAGGCTAGCTTCTAGGGTTTAGCCTCTATGATCTCGTGGTAGATCAACTCTTGTAATACTCATATCATCAAGATCAATCAAGCAGGAAGTAGGGTATTACCTCCATCGAGAGGGCCCGAACCTGGGTAAAACATCGTGTCCCCAGCCTCCTGTTACCATTAGCCTTAGACGCACAGTTCAGGACCCCCTACCCGAGATCCGCCGATTTTGACACCAACATTCCCCTCCCACCGATCTTCTAAAAAAGGACATGTCCTAAAGAAACAAATCAACGCGAAGAACTAAGGGCCAGTGCTGATTGCCAGGGCATTTTCCTAGGTTCCAAACGTCCGCCTCCGAAGGTTTTTGCACTTTAGGATACACTCAGTTCGTCTCATATTAAGTGTTGCTTAAATGGATATACCTAACACGATAGGAGGTACTACCAAGGATGCTCTCATACTGGGGCTCATATTGTACTTTCTCTTATATATAAGGCCAACTCCAATGCACGGGAGCAAATGACGGTCGTTTGCGTCTGGTTTGCGTCCATTTGTGTTGGTCGAAGGGGCGTTGTCCGGCCTCTTCTGTGTTTGTGCTGGCCGTGCGCCCAAAGTGGCCGACACATTTGGTCTGCCCAAACGGACCGCGACCAAAATGTAGTCATTTTATTAACAAAAAATAAACATAACATATAACCAAATAAATCACATAGTACCATAATAATAATAAATAGTTGCACAACCCAATACATCGAAAGAAACATAGTTGCACAACTAAATAGTTTCACGAAGTTTATAACCAAATTTAAATCATCACGAATGCATCAAAAGAAAATGAATCGATACATCTACTAGTTGCCAATGTGATTCCACATGTGCTCAACCAAGTCATTTTGGATCAATGCAGCAACCACAAGCTCCTCGTCGTCCGATGATGAATCATCATCCGATGACAAATGAAGTTGTGGAAAGAAAAATACCCGTCCCCACTATCCATGGTACCTTGAGAGAAAAGTGTCGAACACCTTGTGGTCGTGGTAGAGAAGCGACCAGTGAAGAGCACCCCGGCCTCTTGTACAAGTAGCAGGCATGTAGGAGCGGAGATGAGGGCGGCAGCCTTACAGCATGAGGCGGACGTCTTTGGTGCCGATGGGCGTCGCTGGCAGCCGTGATTTCGCGGTGGCGAAGAAAAAGCCCGCGAACGTAGGAGAGAAATCCTCTCAAAGCGGGTGGGACGGGGCAGGGGAAATTGTTGCGATGGGGCTGTTGGACGGCCGACCTGGATAGTGACGAAGACGACCAGAAAATGGGCGGCGGAGGCTATGAAGGGCACGAGGGAAGAGCTGCAGGCCGCGCAGGGTAGGAGGAAGAGGCATTTGTGTCCCCAACGGGTGGGCCAGGGGAGGGCATTGGAGCGCCCGCTTGCATCCGCGTTGTGTCTGTTTCGACGCATGCGACCCAAATTTTGCCAGAAATGACGAAAAATGATTTCCCCCGCTTTATATATAAAGCAACCATCACCGAATAAGCTAATACAAACGCACACCCCACACCACCGAACACACACACACACAAGGCTAGATACAAGGGCGCTGAAAAAAGCAATGCCACCCCAAACAACTCCAAGCAAACATCAGGTGAAACACTAAGCACTACTATGAAGTCATCGGGCCCTCAACCGCGGATAAGCCATCGCGATGGGGAGAAGCCGTGCATAACAGACAATGGGCTCCAAGACGACGCCTTCAGGAAGGAAACAACAATGGAGCGCCACCACCGCCCATTCAAGGAATAGGGTTTACCCCGGAGCACCACGACGACAAAAGAGATACCGCGACGATGCCTTCAAGAAGGGGACGACGCGATAATGCCGCCGCTACCGGCCTGACAAGCCAGAGTAGGTTTTCACCCCATCCAACACTCCACGTCGCTGAAACAGGGTATGGACACCAACACCACCGCCATTGAACGACACAATCCAACCACCATGCCGCTCACATGACCATGGTGACCGGATAGCGCCTGAGTCACGTGCTCCGCCACGAACACCCCAGCTTCCACCAACAGGGTCGCCGCCCGAGATTCGAGCCCACCCCTCGTCCATGGATCTAGCATACTGAAGTGGGGAAGGTAGGAGAAGAGGCGGCTGGCAATGGAGCTCCCTAGGTTCGCCCCCCGCTCATGGGAGCGGGTCGGGCGATATGTTTTTCAAGTGGCCTTTCGCTTTCCACCCTCGACCCATCTCTTCCCAATCAGAAACTGGGTCAAGGGTGCAAAAAAGACGTCCGCCCATTTACGGTCACGCGTTGAGCTGTGATTTGTGTCATTCTAACATATAAGGATGCTAGCCAACTTGGCTCTAGGAGGCTCCCCCGATTTAGTCCACTTTCAGCCGTTAGATCCGGTCAATCTGGTCTTCCAACAATTCTGCGACGTTGGATCAACGTAATTTATTTTCACCTTGCTGTTGTTTCAGAAGCCCAATGACTGGTGGGCTTGTGCTCTATGATGATTGGCCGGGTGAGCCATTTTCAGGTGCACGGAGGGCCTCTGCTGATGCGCTGCATGCGCCGGGCGTGATTCTCGGCTCCTAAACAGAGCAGGTGCGACCTTCTAAATAGTGCACGTGGGGGCTTCTGGGACACACAAAAGATGACCCAAGCCAAGTGACATGTGGTCCAACCATCACGGGCCCGTAAGGCAGTAAAGGAGCAGGCGAACAAGACATAAGAAAAGGATCCCACATGGCGCTGAGCTGAGCCCTCTCTCCAACCGCGTGCGCGGGCGAATGGGAAGTCAAAAAGCATGCACATGTGTGTGTGCGTCATCTGAAGTGATTAGGAGGTGGACTGACCCGTGCACACACACTGCTACCACTTCACACCATGACTGGTGGACCAGCATTCAACACGGCCCACCTGACATGGTGCATCCTGCGGGTAGGTAAGCGTCGTGCGATGGATCTGTGCAATTACGTTTGTCTTGTCTATGTCTCGTCTGTGGTTTGAATATGGGAAAGGGAGATGTGTTGCCGCGTACACACTCACTGCTGCCCTTCTACACAATGATCGGTGGGCCAAGTTGGATGCTTGTCCCACACGTCGGTGGGTTGAATTGTTTCTCTTCCTACCGTTGAGTTTCGTCTGGGGTTGGAGAGAGTCAGGTCGTGCGTTGTGTCGGGTCCTGCGGCTAGGTGTGGGCGCTCGCTGCAGCACAGAACATGCAGTGCAGCAAGTTTTCCCTCCTTCCCTCTCCTCCTTTCTCGTCATCGGCCAATCCACTTACACGCTGCTTCATCTCCTCTTGTCCTCCACCGCCTTGTCACCGGTCGCCGGCCTCCCAGCCGCCCCACCTCACAATGACATTTCCCAAGGAGCAATGCAAGCGAGGCCAGCAGATGGAAGGAGCGGATCGAGGCCTCGCACGCTGGCTCCATCATCTACTTCGGCATGTTCTAGATTCGCGCCGCCGCGTGCGATGGTTCTAGATCACCATAGGTCGGCGCCGCAGGATATCTGTCAGGACCCAACTATTATCAAGGGATCGATCTAGGGATTTGTAAGGGGAGAATTGGGGAAAACTTCGCCCTGATCCAGATATTTCTATTTATATTTGGTTTACTTGGCCATCTAGGCAAATCTCAGAATTTACGATGCGTTTGCCAGCCACAGCCCGGCTGTTATATAGGCGATAGCTCCCGGCAACGGGGTGAAACAAAATAGTAACTGCTAACGGTAACGTTACAACTCGATCTAACGGCTAGCGACAAACAGTAACTGTGAGGAGCCATCTCAGCCGTCCATTTCGCCTGAAGCGTTATCGCCTGAATTGCTACAGCTAACTGAAGCTCATCGACACCGGTTCAGTCCTGACATTACTCCCCCTTGAGAGCCGACGTGTCCTCATGGCGCTACTGATTTGCCTCGCCACGCACGCGTAGTGGCGCTGAAGAAATCCGGGAATGTATACTTAATGAAATCAGCGTCTTCCCATGTTGCATCTTCAACAGGCAGGTTGATCCACTTGATAAGCCACTGGATAACTGGAGCATTGTTGCGGGGAATTTGGCGCACCTGCAGTACTTCAGCTGGTCCTGTTTTAACTGTCCCGTCCGCATTTACCAATGGTAGATTAGGTCCTGGAATTGATTTGTCCCCACATGCCTTTTTAACTGACTTACATGGAAGACTGGGTGTATTTGCACTGAACTTGGCAGTTGCAATTTGTAGGCACAATTTCCCACCTTCTGAATCACCAGGAATGGACCATAAAACTTGTTTTGCAATTTCAGTGCTCCTCTGAATCCAAATGCTGCCAGTCTATAAGGGGCCATTTTAAGATAGACTGGTTCTCCCACTTGAAAAGTTCTTTCAACTCTTTTTGTGTCTGCATATTTCTTCATTCTGTTTTGAGCTAGTACCAAGTTTACCTTCAACTGTTGCAACATTTGTTGTTTTGCTGACAGAAAGTCTTGGGCTTCAGGGTCATCAGGACCAGGAATGGCCAGTTCTGATATAAGTGGTGGAGGGAAACCATACAGGGCTTGGAAAGGTGACATCTTTATTGTTGTGTGGTAGGTAGAGTTGTACCAATATTCAGCTAGAGATAACTAGGACAGCCATTTCTTAGGTGCAGAGGTGGTCATGCATCTTAGATAAGTTTCTAGGCACTGATTAACTCTTTCAGTCCGACCATCTGTTTGTGGGTGGTAGGCTGTGTTGTATCTTAGTTCCACTTTTAATGCAGAAAAAATGTCTTTCCACAGCTGACTAGTGAATATCCTATCTCTGTCAGAAATGATCATTTTGGGAGGGCCATGCAACTTGATAATGTTATCTACAAAGGCTTGAGCTACACTAAGCACAGAGTAGGGATGGGATAAGGGAATAAAATGTGCATACTTTGTGAATCTGTCCACAATGACCATAATGACATCCTTGCCCTGAGAATTAGGCAGCCCCTCAATAAAGTCCATGGATATGTGCTGCCAGGCCATGTCAGCTACAGGTAGAGGCTCCAAGAGGCCAGGTTGCAAGCAGGATTCATGCTTTTCTCTTTGACATATGGGGCATGCAGCAATGAAATTCTCCACTGAAGCTTTCAACCCAGGCCAGTAGAATATACTTTTTATTCTCTGGTATGTTGCTCTCTTGCCAGAGTAGCCCCCCACTGGTGAGCTATGCAATGCTGTGATTAACTTGATTCTTAAGTCAGGGTTGTTGCCCACTAGGATCTTCCCTTTATGCCTGGTGATGCCAGCTGTTAAAGAATAGTCTGACAATGTATGGTTTTTCTGAAGGAGTAACTTCTCCAGTAACTGCAGACTGTCAGGGTCCTTTTTGTAACTTTCTATCAGTTCTTCTGCCCAGACAGGAGTAACAGAAGATATGGCCATGCATTGAGGGAGTAGCCTGGATAAAGCATCTGCTACCCTGTTCTGGATTTCCTTCTTATACTGTATTGTGAAATTAAATTCCAGCAATTTCATCATGAGTTTATGTTGAACTCCTTCAGTGATTTTTTGGTCAGTGATAAATTTCAATGACTATTGATCAGTTCTGATAATCACTTCCTTGCCTAGTAAATAATGCCTCCATCTCTTAAGGGCTTCCAATATAGCTAAAGCCTCTTTTTCATATGTAGACAGAGCTGCATTCCTATGGCAGAGAGAAGAACTGTAATAAGATATTGGCCTCCCTTGTTGCATGAGAACTGCCCCAATACCTTTGCCACAAGCATCTGTTTCCAACACAAAAGGTTGTGTGAAATCTGGTAAGGCCAACACAGGAGCTGATGGCAGTGCTTGTTTTAAGTGTTGGAATGTTGTGTTGTGTTCAGGTTGCCACTGGAAATTCCCCTTTTTCAGCAAATCATGCAAAGGCCTGCAGATTACCCCATAGCCTTTAATAAACCGCCTGTAGTACCCAGCCAATCCCAGAAAACTTCTGAGTTTAGTAATATTTTCAGGAATTGGCCATTCTGCAATAGCTGCAATTTTTTGTGGATCTGTTGCTACTCCTTTCTCAGAAATGACATGGCCCAAGTACTCTACTTTCTGCACTGCAAAAACAGATTTGGACATCTTTGCATAGAGCTGATGTTCTCTTAGTAACTCCATTACCAGTTTGATATGCTCCAAGTGCTCCTTGAGACTTTTGCTGAATATTAGTATATCATCAAAAAATACCAATACAAACTTCCTTAGGTATGGAGCAAAAATTGTGTTCATTAACTCTTGGAATGTGCCAGGGGCATTGGAGAGGCCAAATGGCATTACCAAATATTCAAAATGTCCCAAAAATGTTCTGAATGCAGTCTTTGGTATATCTTCAGGGCACATTCTAATTTGATGATATCCAGACCTCAAATCCAATTTAGTGAAATATTTAGCACCATGGAGCTCATCCAATAAATCTTCTATAACTGGTATAGGAAATTTATTCTTAATTGTGAGGGCATTCAATTTTCTGTAGTCAGTACATAACCTCATAGATCCATCTTTTTTTTGACCAATAAAACTGGAGCAGCAAAAGGACTTTGGTTGTGCTTTATCAAATGTGCAGCCAACAGTTTCTTTATTTGCTCTTCCATTTCTTTCCTTTGGTGCTGAGGAACTCTGTAAGGTCTGACTTGAGGTGGTGTGGCTCCTTCTACTAAAGGAATTTTGTGCTCTAGAGCTCTCTGAGGAGGTAAGGTCTTAGGTTCTTCAAAAAGATCTGCATATTCCAACAGTAGTTTCTGTATTTGTGGAGGAGTTTTAGAATCCTCAGGAGCATCCATGAGTATGTTATTGACCTGGCAGAGAAACACTTCTGGCCCCTTTTCCATAAGTTTGTCTACTCTTTTTGGAGGAACTTCTTTTAAGCTGGCAGCTGTTGAGAACATTGTTGTAGATACAGTCTGTTTTCCCTCATGAGTAAACCCAAATTGTTGTGCAGGTATATCAAATGACACTGGACTAACAGCAGTAAACCAGTCATATCCTAAGATCACATCATGACTTAGTAGAGAAAGTACTCTGAAATTGTGGGATAGGGTCAGTTTTGCAATCTGAAATTCACATTTGGGAATCACTGCAGCATATACTAGTATTCCTCCTCCAGCCACAGATATACTTCTGGGTTTTACAGGTAGCATGTTGCAGTTAGCTTTTACTGCAAAATCCTGGTTGATGAAGGAAGTAGTACTGCCAGAATCCAGTAAGGCCACTGCCCTTTTTCCATTGATGTATATTATTACTGTTGGGGTGGGAACTGCCAGCTGCTGTCCCATTGCAAAAGCAGATATGAACATGGCCTGATCTCCCTCAGAAACTGGTTCTAATTGTTCTTCACTTTGCTGTTCTTCCACATCAAAGCTAGTTTGCTCCTCTATCTCTTGTTGCATGACATGTATAGTTGGCACTAATTTACACTTATGACCATGCACCCATTTATCTCCACATCTCCAACATTCTCCTACTTTCCTTATTTTCTGAGTGTTGTTAGAAGTAACTTCAGCCTGCCTGATTGGAATTTGCTGCTCGTTGAAAGGTGTTGTGTTCTGCTTAGGAAGAAAACTCCCTGAAGATTTCTGATAATAATTGTTGTATGGGACAATAGTTCTTTTAGGAACTGTTGTCGCTGGGGGATGGCATGGCTCTACATCCTTTGCTAGCCAATAAGCATTAGTGAGGGTTTGAGGCCTTAGTGGTCTGATCTGATATTTTATGCCCTCTCTCAATCCATTGACATAGCATCTTACAAACCAGGATTCTCCCAGTTCTGGGTTTTCCTCTTGAACATCTGCCATTAAATCTTCAAACACCTTTGTGTATTCAGACACTAAACTGTTGGACTGTTTAACAGAGTTAAAATTTTTAGTTAGATCATAAGAGCCTTGAGCAGAGAATCTTTTAGTGATTTCTGTACAGAATTCTTTCCATGACACTTTTTTCATTCAGTAGTCCAGACCTCCTTAACCACACATCTGCTTCCCCCATGATGTAGAGTTGAGCTAATGAGACCTTATATTCTTCTGGTGCTCCAGACATTTGAAAGTACTTGTTGCATTGCCTTATCCAACCCACTGGATCTTCACCTTCAAATCTAGAAAAATCCATTTTAGGCCCTTTTGTCAAGGATTTCATGAACTGACATTGCATGTCTTGCTCATAAGTTTTTGCATAGCCCTACCACAACTGTCTGTATCTGTTTTGTTGGTAGTGCTGCTGAAATGTAGGTGTATAAGCATTGTGCCTGGCAGCCAGTTGGGTTCCTAAGGGACTAGCGTGCTCTATTCTACTTTGTTGATTGAATCCTGGTGGAGCTGCAGGCCTGTTTGTTCTTATGGGAGGCAAGTTCTGCATTTGTAACTCTTCCAACTGTCTGGTCTTCTCTTTTTCTGCTTCAAGTTGTTTCTTGAGTTGCTCTGTCCTGAGTGCTTGGTTTTGCAATTGTTCTTGAGACACTGTTGGGGACTTGGGTACTTGCTGTGAACTCGAAGCTGGATCTGAGGTCTCTCTCTGTATAGGAGCCTTAACCAAGGTCTGTAGCATTGCATTTATAGTGGATAATTGCTTGCCCAAGTCCAAAACTACTTGCTCTACGCTTCCCACTTGCAGTGATATTTCTCCTTGCTTGGAACTGACTGAATGAACATCATCATGCAGTTTGGCCATATCCGCTTGCATCTGGGCTTGATCCTTCTGAAGAACACCCAAATCTTAACGCATAGACAGTACCTCTTATAGATCGGCCTCATCAATTGCCTTTGTGCGTCCCATCTCCTCGATCTGAATTAGAGTTGAGGAATTTTACGACTGGATGGTCCAGCAACCCTTGCTCACCTTCAAATCCTGCCGCCGCCCCGATCCACGCCGCCAAGGTACACGGATCAGTGCTCAGACGTGGAATTTTACCGATCAAGCAACGTACTCGACCAACCACTCCGGCTCGGCTGATCTGTACCCGAACGATCTCCGCCGCCTGCGTCGCCTACACCGCCTCCAGTCCTTCAACCCCGACGCCAACTCCGCCAGTCTTCGCCGTCGATCAGAAGGAAAGGGTGGGAAGTAGGGTGGGAATAGCTCGGAAGAAAGATTTCCGCCCCCAAAACTTCATCGCTGCCAAGGAAAGGTTGCTCTGAATACCAATTTGTCAGGACCCAGCTATTATCAAGGGATCGATCTAGGGATTTGTAAGGGGAGAATTGGGGAAAACTTCGCCCAGATCCAGATATTTCTATTTATATTTGGTTTACTTGGCCATCTAGGCAAATCTCAGAATTTACGATGCGTTTGCCAGCCACGGCCCGGCTGTTATATAGGCGATAGCTCCCGGCAACGGGGTGAAACGAAACAGTAATTGCTAACAGTAACGTTACAACTCGATCTAACGGCTAGCGATGAACAATAACTGTGAGGAGCCATCTCAGCCGTCCATTTTGCCTGAAGCGTTATCGCCTGAATTGCTACAGCTAACTGAAGCTCATCGACACCGGTTCAGTCCTGACAATATCAGGGGCGGCGGGTTCTTCACATCGGGGGCTAGCGAGCAGGGGAGGGTCAGGAGGCTGACAGGGCGTGCTAACGAGCAGCGAGGTTGGCGGTGGGGAAGCGGCTGCCCGGAGATCCAAGCTACACCTCGCGGTGTCTGGTCTCACCAGGCACTCATTGCCGGCCTCGCCGGCATCCCGAGGTGGCACAACGACGGCCGCGCTCAACACCCTCTTTCACGACTCGACGACGGCCTAGCGCCATAGGCGGCTCATACGGTGGTCCAGCGGACGGCGGCCTCAGTGGGTGCTCGACGACGACCGTAGCTGGTGCACGAGCTTGCACTCAACCAGTCTAGACTCAACTCCTCATATCGGTACGATCCCCTTCCAGTCTGTTTGAAGTCTTCTCTTTCCCCCTTTCTCCGTTTGTTTGAGCAGGTTCTGCTTGGGTGGATGCAGGGTGCGGACTGAGAGTTGGATGCTCTGTGCCAGCATATGGATGTGTTGCGACACTGTTGCTTCGGCTGTGAGGTATAATGCTAATTGGGCTTGTGAATTTATCATGTCTTGGAACGGATTGCCTAATTTTTGGGGTTCTCGGTATATAATTTCTTTTACTCATTTTTTATTCTTAATTCAGTGGTCCAGGATTGCAACCTGGTGTCATCCACTTCCTACTCACAGGTTACCGTAGTGTTATGTAAAACATACCCAAGCTCTCGTTCCTTAAAATTATCCATCTATTAACTGGATTATGAATAATTGCTCTTGCAAGTGAATTTTCATTACGTGCGTTGAGGAGGATGCGCGGTCTTCAGACTCGGTGATTTCTGGTTTTTTTCATTTGATCATTTCTGCAGAGATTGTCCTTCTATGCATTATTTGGTAACCATCTACTACAGATCAGCTACTACCCTGCTGCTGCCCTTGTGGTGAATGATTGATGGTGCATGTTTTCATGTTAGTTTTTCTGTATGCCAAGTCTGAATTTTATCATTTTGCATTTCTCCAGCCCTTTCATTCTCACTGTGATTCCCTGAGATGCATTGTCCATAGGCAATGCACTTTCTAATAAAATATGGCGGTGAACTTGAAAAGAGTAATTTATCTAGCTACAAAAACCTGTTGTTTATGTTCCTTGCTTTTGCAAATAGTAGTTTATGGTTGACACTTTAGTCTATATCTGTCATGCACCCATCTGGACTATAAATAGGACCCTCCACCACCACTTGCTAGCAAGTACTACATCATACAGCAACAGACACCATGGATCTACTTCTGCTACTCATCTCGCTTCTTATGGTGAGTGCAAAAATCATGTTTTAATCGGGTAGTTTCTTTCTGTGCAGCGCATCCGCATACAAAGTGCTTACATCTGTAGTTAGTTAGTTAATTAGTTAGCTTGGGTTGTTCGTGTGTGTTTGCCACGAATTGCTTATCTATGTTGCTCGTTCTGATGCACGCAGGTCACTACAGGATAGGGAATCTGGCTTGCGAGTTTTGCCGATGCGACCATGACGGCGATGCCAAACTCTGAGGAGATACCAAAGGTGTACTGGTAGGTGGTGCTTCCTGGAATCCCAATGCCTCCACCTATCATCAACCTGCTATTATCCCAGCAAAATGGTCACAAATTCCACCTTGGTGACCTCATTTAAGTGATTTCGGTAATCGGTGGTACAACTTACCCTCTTTGATACCTACAAATTCTTCATAATGACTCTTAGTTTGCAATCCATTACGAAACATTAATGAAGATAATATATGTGAATCTTTTGTTCTAATGAATGGTAAATGTTAACTTAAAGCATGGTGACTATTGCGTATACAATATTATTTTCATGATATATGTACCATAAAGGATAAATTAAATTTGTCTCTACCACGTGAACATTGAACTTACTAAGGCTAATTTGGTAAGAAGCATAGTACTTGTATCATGTGGAAAATGATCCTTTTGTATTCCATTTTCAGGGATAATCCTGTTGTGCTTTGTTTCTGTATGATCTAAAACTACAAGGATCTTGTGCAGTTCCGATGTTCTGGAATGAGTACGAATCTTACTATATCTGAACTTGTGAAATTAGTCTGAGTCTGACAGCGTTGCAACCAAAACCAAAACCACAAGGGTCTTGTGCAGTTCAGATGTTCTGGAATGAGTACGGATTTTACTATATCTGAACTTTGTGAGTCTGACAGCCTTGCAACCAGAACCAAAATTACAGGGATATTGTGACAGCCCTCCAACCAAAACTAAAACTACAGGGATCTTGTGCAGTTCAATGCTGCCTGTTGTTTGTTGGAATATCAGCTATCTTGTTTGTGCACAATAACCTGCTTATCATGAAAAAGTAGAATATTTTAGGATGGGGATCAAGTTGGTTGGCATTTGTTAAGATCTTCATGAGAAGCAGATCTTCTCAGCCGAACTTTTCTTTTTTATTCGTCTTGGTAATCTGAGAATATATTTCTTAGTTAGATATCAATTACACAACTATGACACAATGAATTCACTGTTTTGACGGGACCTTGCTGATGTAAATCAATGTAATAAAATTGGCGCACAAATCATATGTAGATTTTGTTTTATCCATCAAATAACACATCCAGAACCCTTGTTTACAAGGACCTTGCTGATGTGAATCAATGTAATAATCTTTATGATTCTATCTGCCCATATGAACCACTCAATTGAATTCTTTTTCTTATTCCAGATGTTCTCTTTGGTTGGTTGTGGTTCTGAATAATTTTTCCAGACATTGTAAAAGGCCATGTTGCACAGGTGTTTTGGGTTTCAATTCAGGGAGGTGATACCTTGATGAAATAGTTTGCATGTTTGGACAGCCATATCTTAGTAAATTGTGGGTTTGATCTCCAAATGTGCTTGAACATAATCAGGTCAAGGAAGATATCACGTCGCATCTTTGTGGTAAAGTTGTATGTCATATACCTTGTGCCATTTGGTTCTATGTTACTTGAATAAGATAACAAATTATGCAATCTCAGGTATATATTTTCAATCATAAATTATCCTTCATTTTTCATCTTACAGTGTTTGAATTAGTACCCTAAGTGGTTGCTAAAACCTACTTCTACTAACAGAGTCAAATATTTTTGAAACACTTGGGGTTTGACATGTCCTTTGCGTTTGCTCATACATAAAGTTATTGAAAAAAATGCAAATATTTTTAGCGCGTGTCCATAGTTTCAAATAGGGCTCTGCGCCATTTGGCTCAAAGATAAATTAAAATGTGTATGCATGTACATCTCATTGTCGACAACAAGTCTTCATACTTTTTTTTTATTAAATAAAGGTGGTAAATTTGTTACCATATGCGCTTGCCCACAACTAAACCAACTAAAACATGAATTTTTTTTCAATGCATACATGGATTCAGCGTGTCTCTACGCCATTTGACACAATGGGCCAGCTACATGTGTGCATTTTCAGATATGTATCTGTCTATCTGAGCAAACAGAAATGTTTTTCTTTTTTGCACAAAAACAATAAAAGGTTAATAGCTTTTTAAAACAAAGGCCTCCTTAAATGGTTCCTACATGCTATTAGATACACACATATTTTTAGCAGCAGAGTTTGTATTTTCTTAGATTTTATTTATAGTAGGCATGAAAATACATGTTTCTTTTTATACATAAGCATCTGAATTTTTAGCGTGCATATTTGCCAAGACAAAAAGATTACTAAAACGATACACATATTTTCAACACGACATGGTTTTAAATGGGACTATATACCACCAATTATTTTAGGGGTATATACCATCAAATTAGAATGTGTGTGTGCGTGCGCGCGTGCGCGTGCGTGTGTGTGTCATTGTGCACAACAAGACATCATTTTTTTTATCATATGTACTTGCCTACCGCTAAACTAACAAAAACATATATTTTGTTCTAATGCGGCTTTGTACTATCAAATTAAAATGTGAATATATATTTCTAAACCCTGAACCCTTGAATCATAGATATTTGTTTTCATCGCGAGCATGGATTTAGCGTACCTCTGCACCATTTGGCGCAACGGGTCTACTAGACAGAATGACGAACGGGCGCGTTGAAGTTGGCCTAAGCTCCTGCCTCGCGCTGTCGCGCACGGCGCTGAAACATTCGTGCGCGGCCAGCTCACGTAGCGCGGCGCGGCAGCAGCCGGCCACCGCCGACCGCCTCTCAAGAGCCGCTCGAGCGGCGCAGCAGCCTCGCAAACGTGTTATCGCCACAAGTCCATAGTCCAGAGCAGCGCGGGAGATTCTGCCTGCCATCCCCACCCCGACCGTGACGCCGGTAAGGTGTTCGCTCTAATGCCTGCCAGCCAGCCAGCCCGCGGAGAGAAAGCTGGCCGTGCATTCCGGCGATTCTTTGTCTCATTTTATTGTGGTCCATCAGGATCCACGGACGCTTTCCCCGCCCTGATTTTGGACGAACGGAATCAGCCCTGCCGGACCGGTGAATCTGCATCTGCATCTGGACGCGCCGGCGCCTGCGTGGACAGCGGGATCGCGCGCCATGCGTTGGTTGGACAGCAAGCGCGAAGCCGAAGCCGATCCGATGGGCGCTGTCAGGGGCTTTTGGGACCATGGAAACTGGGCGGGGGCGACGTGGGCGCCAGCCGCGCGAAGCCAGAGCCGGGGACGGCACTTTACTTGCCTGCGGTGCTAACGTAGCCGCGCCCTGCGCCACCAGTCATCCACTCTCCACCGGCCGTCTCCTCCTCTTGACCCAGGGCCAGGGAGGATTTCACCCGCCGAGGCTGAGCCGAGTCACCGGTCAGCCCCTCGCTTCCTTCCTGCTCTCGCCTCCTCGGCTCTTCCCCCGCTGCCCCGCGCCACCGCCTCCGCCGGCAGCCGGGACCGTGGAGCAACGGCATGTCTCTTGATCTCTTTTCGTCCAGGTTCTTGTTTTCTTCTGGCGCTGCGAAGAAGCTCCCCAGCAGGAGAAGGGTCACGTTCGTCGCTGCTGCTCCTTCGTCTCCGTCCACACCATCGCCGCCACGGTCGCAGGATGCCTCCTCTTCTTCCAGGCAAAGGAGTGTACGTGCCACGCCGTTGAGTCCCAACAAAGGTGCGTCTCGACCTGCCGGTAGCAATGGCAGGACTAGGAGGAGGAGGCAGAGGAGGACGGTCGAGGGAGGACAAGAACAAGGCAGCTGCGTGCCGTCGGTGGAGGAGGCGTCCATAAGGGTAGGGACGCTGTATGAGAACGGCGATCCACTAGGGCGGAAGGAGCTTGGCCGGTGTGTCGTGGAGTGGCTAAGGCAGGGGATGCAGTCCATGGCATCCAAATTCGCTTCCGCCGAGCTTCAGGGTGACATGGCGGACCTCACCACAGCGGCATTGACTCTGAATTGGGGATCGGCAGAAGGCCAGCTTGGGTTTGTGATCCAGGCACAGCCCTATCTCTCATCCATCCCCATGCCCAAGGGTCTGGAGTCACTCTGCTTCAAGGCCTGTACGCACTACCCCACCCTTTTTGACCATTTCCAGCGTGAGCTCCGTGGTGTCCTGCTGAGTTATCAGAACCAGGGGCTCATCTGGGACTGGCGCTCCACGCAGACATGGAAGCTGTTGAAGGAAATGGCCAATTCTACTCATCACCGGGCAGCTGTGCGCAGGACGACACCACGAACTAAAGCGGTTCATAGTAGCATTGGCGTAAGCCTCAAGAAGGTAAGGCTGATGCAGGATAGGATTGAAGACTTTGTGAGGCATATGTCAGAGCTACTGCGCATCGAGCGAGATGCGGAGCTGGAGTTTACACAGGAGGAGCTGAATGCCACCACTATGCTCGACAACAATTCCAAGCCATCCAAGCCAGTAGAGTACTTGGTGACCCATGGGCAGGCTCAGCAGGAGCAGTGTGACACCATTTGCAACTTGAGTGTCATCAGCAGCTCAACTGGTGAGAGAGCTAAACTTGGCTACTTTCTTTTCTCCGCATGTTAAGATTTTATCTTCAGTTACTTTGGAAAATTGAGTAAGACACTGTTTTCTGTTATCCCTGCATGTAGGATTAGGAGGTCTACATTTGGTTCTATTTAGAATTGAAGGTGAACACAAGCTGCCTCCAACCACACTGTCACCTGGGGACATGGTTTGTGTGAGAACATGTAATAGCCGTGGTGAGGGAGCCACTTCTTGCATGCAAGGCTTTCTTTATAATCTCGGGGAGGATGGTTGCAGCATAACTGTGGCTCTGGAATCTCGCCATGGTGACCCAACCTTCTCCAGGTTATTTGGGAAAAGTGTGCGCATTGACCGGATACAGGGATTGGCTGATGCACTTACTTATGAGGTATTCAAATTATGCACATGAACATTGAATCTTGTCAGGAATTAAGGGTCTGAAATTCTGACTGGTTGGCTTCTTTCAGCATATTTACTACTCCCTCTGTCCCAAAATAACTGTCTCAACTTTAGTACAACTTATTTTGGGAAAGTTGTACTGAAGTTGAAACACTTATTTTGGGACGGAGGGAGTATTAAGCTTTCTGAAACTTCCTTGCCAAGAGCAACTATAGGCTGGCTCTTACATATTTATTTAAGCATAATCCTTTCATTTTATGATCTGCATCATGTTCTGTTTATGTCATATATTGTACTCCATATCGGAGTGGCGTGAAATGGGGAAAACCAGAACAAAGGAATTTTTAGCCTTAAAGAAAGAACAGTGAAACTGGGGTTCCCGTTTCTTTTATGGTTGTATTATTCTTGGCTTAACAACATGAGTGATAAGTTCATCTAATTCACCCAAGTATTTTTATTTGGCAGCGGAATCTTGAAGCATTGATGCTACTTCAAAGGAATGGTTTGCTGAAAAGTAATGCTTCCATTGATGTGGTAGCTACTCTGTTCGGTGACAGCAAAGATGTCATGAAGATGGAGCAGAATTGCCTGATTGATTGGGGTGAATCAAGTGTACCTGATCCAAGGCTATCAGAGAGGTGTGCATTTGATGACTCCCAGTTAAGGGCTCTCTCATTAGGCCTGAACAAGAAGAGGCCTGTTCTAGTCATCCAGGGGCCTCCTGGCACAGGCAAGACAGTTTTGCTCACGGAACTCATTGTACGTGCTGTCCGGCAGGGTGAAAGTGTCCTTGTGACAGCTCCAAGCAATGCGGCAGTCGATAACATGGTTGAAAGGTTATCAAGAACTTGCTTAAACATTGTGCGAGTTGGAAACCCTGCTCGGATATCACCATCGGTTACTTCGAAGTCCTTGGCAGAGATTGTAAATGGAAGGCTTGGTCAGTTTAGGAAGGAGCTTGAGAGAAAGAGAACTGACTTAAGAAAGGACTTGAGGGACTGCATAGAGGACGATTCTTTAGCTGCAGGCATTCGTCAACTTCTGAAGCAACTTGGGAGGGATCTGGAAATGAAAGAAAAAGAAACGATCATGGAAGTGCTATCTGATGCACAGGTTGTGCTTTCTACTAACACAGGGGCAGCCGATCCACTTATCAGGAAAACTGGTTGTTTTGACTTGGTAATTATAGATGAAGCAGGTCAAGGAATTGAGCCCTCTTGCTGGATTCCCATACTGCAGGGAAAACGTTGTATTCTTGCGGGTGATCATTGCCAACTTGCACCTGCCATATTGTCAAGGAAGGCCCTGGAAGGTGGGCTTGGTAAATCTATGATGGAAAGGGCTTCATTGTTGCATGATGGATTACTTACTACAAGACTGACAGTCCAGCATAGAATGCATGATTCAATAGCCAGTTGGGCATCTAAAGAGATGTATCAGGGGTTACTCCAGTCTTCACATTCGGTTGCTTCGCATCTTCTTGCCGACTCTCCAGTTGTAAAGGTATACATAGTTTCTGTTTCAGATGTTAGGTCAATTGCATGGTATGTCTATGTTTTCCGGGTCAGTGTTCAAGACTGAACTGACTATCATGTGGGCAATCTTCTACTTAAAAAAATCATGGACTTAACTGAGGATTGGGTCTAATTGCAAAGTTCAGATCAGACTTCATTGAATAAATTTACCCCTTGTTCGAGTGAATCTGAATCATATGCTGTTTGGTCTTTAACCTTTTCCTAGCTCATTGGTTCACTACCTTTTTAAGAGTGCAACTTTGTCGCACTGTAGTTGTAGATCTCGAGATTATAGCAAGTCTCGGAAAGTAGATACCTTAAATTACTTTCACAGATGACTATATATACTACTAGAAGCATATACTTAGTATATTTCACCTCAGTTTTTAAACATGTTCATTCCAACTGAAGCACATTTTAGATCCATCATTGGCATTTTAATGTTGTTGTCTTAAGGTATCATGTGTTTACTGAGCTAGTCTCCCCCCACTTCTTTTTTGTTGTGCTTACTGACTAAACATTTAGAAATGTTGATTAGACCTATTCAAGTGTTTATCTTTCAATTTTATTAAGGATATTTAGGATACATATTTATTTTACCAGCCATCATACTTTTACTCAACTTGGAGGATAAGAACATCGTATTCTCTCTTTTAGAAACTAATGTGATACAGTATTAAATTTCACCCTACGTTTCTAAGAAAATTTGGCCATACCTGTCCAGCCCCCTTATTGAAATGGTCACGTCCAGTCAGTCACTAGATATTACAGATGGGAACCGCCAGCACTGACTTATTATTTCTTTGATATACGACCCTCAGGCCTCAGCCCGGGTTTCACTATCATCAGATAAAGGAACATATATCCAACAGTACCAACAATACAAACACTAAGTGACACAGTTTTTGCTGCCTACTGCATAAAACTGCAAAGAGTTTCTTTATAAAAATTGCAAATAGTTCAACAGAATGTTGTGGACATGGGTCCACAGTATCAAGGCAAGAGTAGCATCGTGGGAGGGGTCCATGGGAGAGAAGTATCCAGAGTCCTTTAGGGAAGTATAAGATTAGGAAAGAGTCCAATTGTACAAGGAAAGATCTAAGTCTAATCGTATTAGGAGAGGTCAAGGGTCTGAGCATCTGTTATATAAGGATGACATGTATCCACGTTTGAGGTAAGGAAGAACAATCAATCTAATCTCTCACAGTTCTTCTCTCGTCTACACCTATATGTACTCAATCCCCCGCAGCCATGCCGTCTGGCTATCTTCAGCACGGCAGTTATCCCGTTGTGGATCAAGGTTCACAACACGAAAGCACTCACTTTTCATTATGGATGGCCAATCATATATCTTATATGTTGCTATGATCAATCTCTTTTCGCCAAATGCATTGGTACAAACAAGCTGGGATACTCTCGACCTCAATGTAGTATGTCACAAAAGATGAGCAATCCAACAAAATAAGGCGGGGTAAATTTTTATACTTCACATTTGATGGAGACTGTTCACTTGCAGTGTTACGTGTGGGACATCTAGTAGGCCTGTAACTCCTTCTGGGACCAACCAGTAATGCCTTGCGTCTATTGTGTCTCCTCATTTGAAATCTGTGCATTCTATGTTTAGCATTTTTGGCCATGAATGCAATGCACTCCTTCTGTATTGCTACTGTGTAAGTTGGACTCAAGTTGTACCTTATGATTTCAGGATACTTGGATAACACGGTGCCCACTGCTTTTACTTGATACCCGAATGCCATATGGAATTCTAAACGTTGATTGTGTGGAGCATTTAGACCCTGCTGGCACCGGATCATTTTATAATGACGGAGAAGCAGAAATAGTTACACAACATGTTCTCAATCTTGTGCATTGTGGTATATACTTATCTTTTGCTTCCTTAATTGAACACCGCATCAGTATTGTATAATCTTTGTTGCATAATCCTTCGATCCTTAGTATTGTTTACTTTAAAACATCAGGATAATTATTCAGCATTTCTCATTCACTGGTCAACCATGGCCCTAACTTTTCACGCTCAAATTTTTGAACATACGAACATATTACAATCATGACTGCAGGAGTGTCTCCAAATGAGATAGCCATCCAGTCACCCTACATTGCTCAAGTTCAATTATTAAGAGAGAAGTTAGAAGAATATCCGGAGCTTTCTGGGGTTGAGGTTTCAACAGTAGATAGCTTTCAAGGGAGGGAGGCAGATGCGGTGGTCCTATCAATGGTAAGCACTGCACGGAACCATACATCTTTCTGATGAATATGTCACCCAAATACAACACTGAAAGAAGCAATTGACATTTATAAGGGCAGTCGCCGATTGGGCCACAATCATTTCATACTCCATGATTTAACCTACTTCTAGTGATGTTTATCCTTCTGCTGGCTTATAGGTTCGGTCAAACCCACTGGGAGCTGTAGGGTTCATGGGCGACAGCAGGCTAATGAATGTGGCTATCACAAGGGCACGCCGGCATGTCACTGTGGTATGTGACACCTCGACCATTTGCCACAGCACCTTCCTTGCCCGGCTCCTCCGTCATATCAGGCGGTATGGACAAGTAAAACATGTTGCACCTGGTTCCCTAGATGGGGTCTCCGGACTCGGCTTCAGCCAACCCACTCTCCCGTCTATCAGCTAGCGCTCCCCGCAGTTCACTGTCTTGATGGCATAATTCATTCATATGCTCATATGAGCATGTATATATGCGAAGAGCTAAAGGATGTATATACAGTCATGCGAAAAAACTGAAGGCTGAGAAACTATAATGCCCGTCTCAGACGTGCCTGTCTGGTATCAATCTGTGAAGAAGACGAAGAACTCGAGAAGATATGAAGAGAAATTGGTGGATAGACATGGAAGAGCTTCGCCAGGTGTGTGGTTATCTTGAGATGACCACACACCTGTGCCATGTGGTTCGCCAGGTGTGTGGTTGATATGAAGCATGGCCATTCGTTGGACCTAACTGAAGGCTTAGCTGATCATGCATCCCTGAATTGGTGCACGTGATTCATTCAGCAGAAGGAAGACTACCTCACTTCCTGTAAATTCTAACTAATATTGTTGACATGGATACCCCAACACAGACGTGTAGTAAATTGACAATTCACAATTGAGTTGGAAAAAGAATGCATTTCATCTCGAAGTTAAATGACACAATATCAAGTTACAGGCGCGTTTCTCTTAATCCCTGGAAAGAAAAAGAAAAAAACAGGTGTGTCTCTTTCTTTCCCTTATCATGGTTGTTGGAGTGTGTTGTAACATCCGCATCATGTAATATTATGGATGACGTATAATCATGTCCTACTCCTTTTCGTAGCAAAAATAATTACTAGATAACCCCAACATGCACAAATAGACTACTCTTGTACTAGTGTTCCGTATGCAACTGCAACCTACCTATGTTTCGCTGTTTTCGCTATCTGATTATTGAAATTGGCACCATTGATGCTTAACACGTGTCTACTATGCCACAAAACGTTTTTCACACTGCTATGTCACAAAAACTTAAATCTAAAACCAAACACATAAAACATGAAACATGGTGTGTGTCCTTCATAAAAAAACTTGGGCATATATTGCCTGGCCTGTACATCATAGATGCACACATGCCATGTTTATTACAACCTCTGTACGCTAATATATGATGTTTTTGAGGTTCAATTTGAACAGCAAAAACGTTTTACATTGTTTACAAAGGGAGCGCATCAAAACAATCCAAGGATTGCTAAGCAAAGAGTGACACACTACACGTTAAAAGAGTTGGACCGCAAATAGTCTATTACATGCTCGCTACCCTAGTCGGGACATAAACTTGTGCGCGTTCCAATCTCCTGATGCCAACCTCCATTGCTCCCCATGTTGTAACCATGGCCACAACAAATTGATGCATGAGAATGATACCTGCGTAAGAGAATGAACGGTCAAGTTTATGGAGTTTGGCATAAAATAACACCATTTCTACATAGCCAAATAGACATGTGAAAGGGGGAGGCTGGATAGACATTTTTTTAAACGAAGTTCATTTTTTTCAACAAGTTTAATGTAGGCTTGCCTATAAAACACTAGCGTGTAAATTGAACTAGTGGAAGTCCTAACACATGATGTTTTTTTTTTTGAACGGTCACCGGGAGGGAGAGGATCGCCACCTGAATATATTGCTCAAAAAGCTGCCAAAGCCAAGAGTCTCCCCTTAAGCTTTGTCTGATCCAGTTTATAAGGAAAACCGGATCGAAAACCTAAACAAGTTGGCCTTTTTTATGAGGAAAACCGGGCCGAAAACCGTACATTTAACAAGGTTACAAAAGAAGAGAAAAAAATGACGCCCAAAAGAAGGCACAACCTAGCTGGCAGGCAGAAAGACCAACACCATGATGGACACAAGTAGATGTGGGATGCTGTCGAGGGATCACAATACCAAGACTCGACAAACAACCTAATGCACCACACCGGTGTGCGTACTGAGCCCCACGGCACAACAGAGGATCATCCATAATCAACGAGTGCCAAACCTTAACACGAACCTTGACTGGGAGATCCGCCACGGGCGGTCGAGACGATTAGCTGGTTGGGGAGGCATCATTGCGTCGTCATTGAGCAAAAGTGAACCGAGACAACACCAAGAGCCCGAAGCTCGCCGCAGCACAACGGCAACCATGGGAGGGTCTTGAGCATGATAGCAACAGGACAGAGAACACGCGAAGGACAGCCGAAGAGAAAACACATGAAGAAGAACACACCAACATGGACTTAACACATGATGTAATTCCTAAAGTTCAGATTGTTGGCACAATATGTCGTTGGAGAAGATCTAGACACCAAGTCCTAAGAGTTCTGGCCCCTAGGCCAACCTATTCCTTCTTGAGCTAGGACACAAAGTCCGTACTCAATCACTAGGGTAGATTTACACACGAAGTAGGCGATTTCCGGCCTTACAGACTTCTTGGCTCCTTCATAATTCAAAGACTTCCAAGCGACGCCTATTGGTCTAGGAGGGGTACACCATCCAAGAGTAACACATTGAACAACTGACTTGGAATGAACAGTTGCCAGAGATCGGCTCAAGAGCCCCCTTATATCTCACGAGTTTTCCACTCAAAGGATAAGCACCCGGTAAAGAGAATTTGAGAAGCCAGATGGGAATACAACGTTCCCGAAAGTATGGCAATGAGGTGCAGAGGTACCGGGCTGTCTAGACACCTCAAGAACCAGTGTTACTTGGAAGATACATGGTATGGAGAGTTAATTGCACAGAAGTACCACAATTCAGGCATCACATGCAGATTGGTACCACGATTGCTAATTTTTGCGTGTCAGTATCAATATTGGTCCAAATTTTTGCAAATTGGACTAAAACGCGTATTTATACGTATTGACGCCCGATCCGACAGGTCGGGCCCACCCGTCAGGTGCCACGCTGGCCAATCGGCGCGTGCCCGCGTGCTGACTAGGACGAGCCGGTGCGCTGCTGTCCTAACCGGCCCGGTCGCACCAACTCCAGCCCGGCCGCACCATTCCCCTCCCCCTCCTCCTCGCTCGTTTCCTCCATCGCCGCCGACCGCGTCCCGACAGCCGGCCGGCCGCCGCACCGCCCCGCCGTCGCCATGGTTTTGGAGGACGAAAGCAGCGACGACCATTCTAGCCCCCCGTACATGCATTCTTCCTCCACAGACGGTCTCAGCGAGGTCAGTACAGGGTTAGGGTTAGGGTTTCATATTTGGGATTTCTTGATTTGGTTGATTTCGCTAGGTTTTGATTTGGCCATTGTCTTTGTGCGAGCTTCTGCAGGTTCCTTTCACCATTGAAGATCCAGGTTACAAGGGGCTTGAGCTGGATGTGATGTCTCCATGTGAGAAGCACGGCATGGCATCTGAGAGGCTTGTTGCCTTTGAAGGAACAGACACAGGCAGGAGGTTTTTAGCATGTGCACAGCCGGTATGTATTGTAGGATTGTAGGCATACTGATTTTTTTCTTACTTGGTCAGTGCCATATTGAACTCTGTTTGCTGGAGTACTCTGCTTGGTGTCAACATTTTGATTCATAGTGGTTAGAGTAGCTTATTTAGGTCAAGCATGAGTATATTTTGCATTAGAACAATGGCTGAACCTAGTTAGTCAGCTACTCAAGTGGTTGCTCCTCTTGTTAAATTTAGTGGTCTGATGCTAAATTTAGACATTCTTTTTGGCAACTGCAGTGATTTTGTGTAATTACTTGCTGTATGAACTGTTTTGTTGTTGTTATTGTTTTTGCAGGAAGGTAGCAATTGTGGCTTTGTTGAATGGGTTGATCACCAGTGGCCCCCAACAATGCAGAATGCATTGTTGAAGCTATGGGCAATGGTTGAAGATGCCAAAAGTGCTAGGGTGAATGACAATCTTGAGAATTCTTTCACTATCCACCATCTGACAGAAGAGAAGAACAAGCTGGAGGCCAACTATGACAAGCTAGTCCAAGATGTGCATGAGCTGATGAACTTCCAGGAAGATAAGGTGGTGGATTTCAGGCATCTGCAGTCTGCCATTACATATCAGCAGGAGGTAAGAAAAGAACTGACTGATGATATGAAGGCAAAGATGGCAACTGAGATGGCAAAGAAAGATGCAGAGACCCAGCAACTTACTCAGAAGTATGAGGTGCTGCTCAACCTGACAAGAGCTCAAGCAACAGTCATTCAGAACTTGAAGTTGAACAAAATGAAAGAGAAGCAAGTGCTTACTGAAGCTAGTATGAATTTGGAGCTGAAGAATGCAGAGCTAACTAAGTGTCAGGAGAAGCTCACCCAAGAGAAGCTAGAGTTGAAGCTTCAGGTTGCTGATCTGCTTAAGGGAAATAAAAAGCGTATTGAAGAGAAGTGGCAGTTAGAGTTTCAGAATGAAAAGTTGAAGGAGAAGTTCAGGGGGATTCAAGCCATCTTGGAGAAGTGAAGAAGATGAAATGAGATTAGTGGCATTGCTGACATTTTGGGAATGATGGTTGTGTAATGACCTAGCATCTAGGAACTAATGTTGTGTACTGTATGCTTGTACTAATGGTGAACTATGGCTGTGTATGTAGTAGTTATGCTATTCATCCTTTTATGAGAAAAGGATGAACTATGCATTTGAAGTGGAACTCCTCTATGTATTGTGAACAATGGTTATGTATTGCTATGTATGGATCAGTTTCTTATTATGTATGGTTATGTATTGCTATGGTTATGCTGATTATGTAGATTGTACATTATGACAATGTTGCAGCAAACCAGACAGTACATTGCAATAAAAGAGGAACAAGACTCACTAAATCTCATTGCATCAGAAGATAACTTCACTGATCCATTACAACTTGATCCATTACAACTTGGCTACAACTGAAGCAACTAACTAACTTAATATCTTGCCTGCAACTAAGCCAAGCACAAATATAGTGAAAAGAAACAACACATTGTGAAATTTGGCCCTAATCCCTGCAATCTCTGCATTCTTCTCTCTGAGTTGAGTTTGCAGAGACAGAAACATGGCCTCCCTTGTGCCATCATCTTCACTTGGAGTCAGGATTGGAAATTGATCTTCAGATCTAGCAACAGTTGCACCTTTAAGCCTCCATACTTCATCACGCAGATCCCCAATGAGCTCACTCCAGAATGTGGGCAATGGATCATCATGCCATTGCACAAATCCACAGCCACCGTGCTATTAAGATACACAAGCAAATTCACCATGCTGCCAAAAATTATTGCACAGAAGAAAGAGGAAGAAAATTAGGGAAAAAACAGCACTCACCATAGCATCCACGCAGCTGTAGTACCTCCTACCAGGGTTCTGCCTGCTCCAGGAGATCCATCTTGGCGCCTTCCTCGGAGTTGAACAGTGGCACATCACCGGAGGCTCGTATGCCATTGGGTTCTCGCGGTAGCGCACCGGCGAGCGCGACTCCTCCCCCCTCCTTCCTGCAGCTCGACGAAATCCGGGAGCGGACCCGGCACTGGACGACCACGACATCTCCGCCGCCGGCCCCAGTCAGCGCCCCTCTGAGATTTGTCCTTGGCTGCGCGGATGAACCCTAGTTTCGTCCCCACACTCCTGTGAGATCTTGTGCTGTCACACTTTAATAGTAGGAAAGGTGGATGGCCCACATGTCAGAATCCCCAAATGTGGTACTGCATGTTATGTGATGCCCCAATATTGGTACTGACATGCAACAGCTAGCAGCAGAATTGGTACTGATTTGTCACAATAATCTGCAAATGTGGTACTGATTTGTCACAATCAACTCTCATTACCAGCATCCAGTAGCAAGTTCAGATAACCAACTAAAGTTCAACATTCAGATAATCACCTAAAGTTCAACCACATATCCATCCAGTTCAACATTACAAGCATCAAGTTCAACATTACTAGAGTACTCCACCAGTACTCCACCTCAAGCATCAAGTTTAACCAAAATAACACCACAATATTTGACATTACATGGCTCCTCCACCTCCCATGCTAGCAGTGAAGTAGGACATCCATCCAGTGTGTGTGCCATCAGTAGGAATGTCAGCATATTGCCTTGGGGCAATGAATGGCATTGGAGCACCTCTTCCAGCTCTTCCTCTGCCTCTTCCAGCTCTTCCAGATGGTGGTGGTGTAGTAGAAGTAGCAGCTCCTCTTCCTCTGCCAGCTCCTCTTCCTCTTCCAGATGGTGGTGTTGTAGTAGAAGTAGCAGCTCCTCTTCCTCTGCCAGCTCCTCTTCCTCTGCCAGATGGTGGTGTTGTAGTAGAAGTAGCACCAGCTCCTCTGCCAGCTCCTCTTCTTCCAGATGATGGTGGTGTAGGAGCAGAAGCAGCAGGTCTTGGTTGTCTTCCAGATGATGGTGGTGTAGGAGCATTAGCCTTGCAAAGAAAAGGAAACAGTTAATAATGCTAGAAAGAAATGTACAAGAAAGAAAACATTAGTATATTTGAAGGTGAAAAATTATTACCACATGCTTATTCTTCCTCAAAGCTAGCTCAGGCTTCAACTGTTTAAGACAGTTTGTGTACCTATGCCCTTGGAGACCACAATTGCCACATGTTATGGTCCCCATTCTTGAAGTTTCTTTTGGCTTTGGTACTTCAAATTTGCCCTTGATCCTCTTTTCTTTCCTTCTTCCTCTCTTGATTTTGAATGCAGGTGGTTCTATGTCTGGACCAGGGGTCCTTGTCCAATCATGCTCACCAGGCACAGGAAAGATCATTGGTTCATAAGCTGCAGCATAAAAATCTTTCTTGAAGAATTTGCTGACATAATCCTCTGGTTTCCTTTTAGCCTTGTTTATTGCAGAGATGGCATGGTTGCAAGGTATGCCACTAAGGTCCCACTTCCTGCATCCACAAGTCTCAAGTTCCAGGTTGACAGCATGTGTTTGCTGCCCACTTGTAACTTGCCATAAGTTGACCCCTGCCTGTATTGGCTTGCAGTATCTGGCCCTCTCCTTCTCAATCTCTAGCTTCTCACTGTAATGAGGTGTTATCTCCCATCTTGCTTCCTTTACACTCTCTCTCTTCATGTGCCACCTCACCATCTGCTTATCTTTTATCCCATCACACATTGTCCTTATAGGTTTTCTCCTAACATCTAGAATGTACTTGTTGAACACCTCTGACAAGTTGTTCACTACCAAGTCAGTCTTGCAGTTTGTGTCAAATGCATGCCTTGCCCATGTTTTTTTTGGTATTGCAGTAAGCCACTCCCAAGCTTCCTCACTTTCAGCTCTAAGATCATTCATTGCAATATTAAATTTGTGTTCATTGTAGGCATAGCTAGCATTATCCATGCACTTCTTAAGATCTTCACCCCTAAACCCAGCATTTTGGAAATTTGCATATAAATGTCTAAGGCAGAATCTTTGGTTGCAACTTGGAAACACAGCATTCACTGCATTCAATAACCCCTGACACAAACAATTTAACAAGTCTAAGCTACAAACAATTTGAAAATCTAAGCTAATGCAAACACTTGTTCAAAACAGAATGAAATATGCAAACACATACCTTTTGTCTATCTGACATTATAGTATAAGTTCCAAACTTGCCCACTTCTCCCCCTAGGCAAATTTTCAGTTGGTGTAGAAACCAACACCAACTAAGTGTGTCCTCTTGACCAACTATGCCAAATGCCAGTGGATATATGTTGTTGTTGCCATCTCTACCAGTGGCAGCAAGTAGTTGAGCACCTGTAGTGAGCTTAATGAAGCATCCATCAACACCTGCATAATCAACATTTCCAAGTGAGATACAATATGGAGTACTCTACAATATGTAAATGGTTCACACAAGGTTCAAGAACTAACCAATGAAAGGCCTACACCCATTGAGAAACCCCTCCCTTGCTCCATTAAGGCAAAAAAACATGGCATGGAATCTTGGGCCTGGGTGGGGTATTTTTGCATTAGGTACTGGAGTAACAGTAGTGACTATTACTCTACTCCCAGGGTTTGTGTCCATGACAGTCTGAGCATAGTCTTTAAGCCTAGGATATTGCTTCCTGTGATCTCCTAACACAGCATCAATAGCTATGTTCTTTGCCCTATATGCCATGCACTTGGGCACATCTACACCATATTTTTCATTGCATGCATCAATTATAGTCTGAATACCAGTAGTTATATCAGATCTAAAGAGATGCTCATATTTCTGTGCTAGCCACTTAGCACTAACCCTGGTGGTCTCAGTGGTACTAGGGCAAGTGTGCTCTAGTCTCATCTTCTTAATTACAAATGTTTTCTCCCCTTTTATAACTGCTGCCACCATTAAGAACTGGCATTTTTTATCTGTACACTCAACAATTATCCTCTGATCTGAATTCCTGTGATACCTGAAATTCCTGGCCTGGGTGATGTGCAAATTCAACAAAGCTTCTCTGAATTGATGCTGATCCCTAAAACACAACTTCATACACAGTTGCTCATGTGGTTGCTCCATTTTCTCATTGTACCACTTCCTAGGAGGCCTTTTCTTTGCCCTACTCTTCCTTTTCTTTTGTAGGACAAAAGAGAGTGGCTGAAAACCATCATCATCACTCTCCCTCAACAACCCCTCCTCTTCTTCATCTGATGATGGTCTGAAATCAGGTTCAACCTCTGGTAGCTCACTACAATGTGACCTAGTGGTTGGGCCTCTTCTAACTGGCAGCTTCTGCTTCTTCTTTACAGGTTCAACTATAGTTTCTTCTTCTTGTTCAAAAGTCCTATCTTCCTCTACCTCAAATGGGTCCTCAACTTCAGTGTCACCCTCATAATGCAGCATTTCTTCCTCTTCTGATTGATCATCATCTGATTCTTCCTCTTGTACTTCTAGCTCTCTCTGCCTCTTTCCCTCTTCCACCTCTACATCTTCTTCATCAACCATGTAATTAGGGTCACTTCCAATTTGACCATCCTCATCAGAGGAATCACTGTCCTCATAAGCCTCAAATCCTTGATATCCCTCTTCTTCTTCTTCCAAAACTGCTTTCAACTTGTTAGTTGCATTTCTGCTTTCTTGTGTGCAAACACCAGCAGGAGCAACAGGGTGATGTGTGCTACATTGACTCTCAAAGACTACTCCTTCCTGATCAACAGCTAAGATAGGAGGCTCACTCAGATCATAAACAACAGGCTCTTGGTACACCACAGTGGACAAGTCTGGCTTTTCAAAATGCTGCCTCTCAAAATCAGTATCAGGGGGTGGACAAGCCCTGACTAGCAAATTAAGCACCAATTTGTCCTGGATCTTCCTCTTTATCATCTGTAATTCTGCATGACTGTCTACCAAATCCAGCCCTTTCTCTCCTAAAGATGGATTTTCAATGTGAAACAAACAATCATATGCATTAAATCCTTGGGTTTCCATCACTGCAACCAAATTCAGATAAGTAATATCTGAACCACACAGCTTCATCTCCAATGGTTCTCTTGCATCAAAATGGATCCTTACTTGCCAAATGTCTTCATCCAAACTACAGAAAAAATTAAATTTCATTTATTCATTATAATTACTCTTAATTTGGAGAGCAACAGTACAGTACATTACAATTTAAAGTAACCTGTAAGTCTATTATTTACTAATTTAGCACAAAAGCAAATTTTGGAGAGCAACAGTAAAGTACAAAACAGCTTAAATTACAGTACCAGACAGTACAGAACAATTTGGAGAGCCACAGTAATTGAACTAAATTGAGAGTGCAATACACTATGTTACTAGGTTAGTCTAGTCACTTCAATTGGATAAAACCTAATCCCCAACTAGATAAAGCAGAAGATGAACAAACCCTAAAAATGCCCAATTGGATGAATCAGAGGAGTAGGACAAGGGTACTTACAGCACGCCGCCAAGTCCATGCGTCAACTCATGGCTGCTGCTAGGGTTCGCCACCCACTGATGCGCCAACCGCAACCACTGCTCCATGGTGAGTAACATCGACTCCTCGTCGTCGGTCGAGTACGCGGAGCTGGACTCGTCGCCGCCATCCCCGTCGACGCCAACCGTTCCGCTAGGAGGCCAGAACGGCATCTCTCCGACGCCGTGGACGCCCTCGCCGCCGCCGTGGACGCCCTCGCCGCCGACTGGCGGAATCGCCGACGCCATGGACTAGGGTTCGAGCGAGGAGGAGGAGGGGGGAATGGTGCGGCCGGGCTGGAGCTGGTGCGACCGGACCGGTTAGAACAGCAGCGCACCGGCTCGTCCTAGTCAGCACGCGGGCACGCGCTGATTGGCTAGCGTGGCACCTGACGGGTGGGCCCGACCTGTCGGATCGGGCGTCAATACGTATAAATACGCGTTTTAGTCCAATTTGCAAAAATTTGGACCAATGTTGGTACTGACACGCAAAAATTAGCAATCGTGGTACCAATCTGCATGTGATGCCTGAATTGTGGTACTTCTGTGCAATTAACTCTGGTATGGACTATGTGAGGTACCAGACAATAACTACATGTTGTTCTCCCCAATAAGGCTGCGTTCGGTGCACAGGAATCGCACAGGAGTTATGCAGGTTCGATTTCCACGGGAATATTTTCCTGTAAGCCCGTTCGCCCCATAGGAATCAGCACTGTTCGTTCCACAGGAAAGTGCCCCCCATTTGTACTTTTCACGGGAAAGATAACATCTACTCAGACCAAAGGAAACGTCCTGTTGGAAACCTATGGTTTGCACTGTTCACCCATCTTCACTTCCTATACTTTTATTCATTCCTTTGCTTTGCTCTCCTGCACTCCGAACGCAGCCTAAAGATACATCACATGGTAGTACCGAACACACTTTAGTTGGAAGTTCCAGGACTAGCAAAGCACCCTCCGCAAATGGACTACATAGAATACGACTGAGTTCCAACTTGGAGGTTCCAGAGGTATACATAAAATGCTTTATCTGAGAAACCCAAATATACTCAGAAGTATCACGCATACTAAACTAGGAGGTACTATACGTAACAGACAAGACTTTGAAGTCAACATAGAGTCCAATTGTTCCGGTAACTAAGTTCGGTAGTTTTGTATCCACACTTTGGCGAAATCTCACCACATCTCATATCACACTGAGGTTTAGAAGTATCGGCTGACTGGCCTAGGTATATGTACTTCCTCCGTTTTTATTTAGTCCGCGTATTAGCTTTTGTCAAAGTCAAGCTTTGTAAACATTAACAAAGTTTATAAACAAAAATATGAACATATACAATAACAAATCAATACCATTAGATTTATTATTGAATTACTTTCACATCATATATATTTGTTATGGTAAATGTTTATATTGTTTTCTATAAACTTGGTTAAACTTTACGAAGTTTGACTTCAGTCAACTCTAATATGCAGAGTAAATAAAAACAGAGGGAATATAAAGTACATAAGGATAATTTATGTAGAAATTAAAGGGAATATTTGAAGATTATGGCAATGTGTTCAAACCTTGTAGTTCCGTTGCTTATTTCTAGGGGTCATCATTGATACTTTGCAACCACATTAGGGACTAAAGCTGAATTTTTGGCAAGCTTACTAGTCTCTTAATATTTTGTGTCAAAACCTATTAGGAGACCTAGATGCACTTTTGACATGGAACACAAATAAGTGAACAAAAGACTTCGGAAATCAACACTCATAAATGTGCACCGTGCTACATGGTGGCATGGTATTAAAGGCAAGGTGCACCGCCCACCAAGCAACACGTACCATTGCACAATCAAAAGCAAGTATTGGCCTGACTCTTGCTCGTAACAGAAGCTACAACACGTTTCGCTGTACTTGTCAATTTCATTTAGACAAATTGTGAGGTGAGAATGACACCATTGCATAGGTACCACAAGAAAGTCTTGATTTCTAGCTGAAGCTTAAACTACAAGAACATGCTGGGTTTGAAATTGTACATACATGTCATACAATGGCAAATACATTGATTGGACCAAGAAGTAGCCGGACGGAAGCAAGTTCCACAGAAATATGTTGGGATAGCACAATGTCGGCCACCACGAGCACAATTTCGTGCCAATTGGTTAAGTGGTATCCAATCAGTGTGAGATGAAAGTCCACACCTTGGTATCCAACCTATGACCAAACCAAAGCCTTCCACAAGTCCACACACAAAAAAACTATCACTATAACTAGATATAAGACATTTTTGCAGTTTAAATTTAACTGCAAAAGCATCTATATTTAGTTACAGAGGTAGTATCATGTAAAACCATATTGAATCCCTGCTCAGGACTTGAAAAGGCTCAAATTGGAGGAAGGTTTCTTTCACGCTCATCAAACCTTTCCAAATTGGGAATTTATAGGTTAATTTGAGCCAAAGACAAATTGTCTTTGATACTTATTCTTGAGGAGACTACCACACTCTATCCTTAGTAAGAAGATTGAAAAGGCACTTATTGAGAAACCACTTACTATTTTTAATATGCCCAAGTCCTAAGTACCTAGACCTTCCTGGTCCTTTGACGTTCAGAGTAACTCCTACTACACCAATGTATGCTTTATTTGATGTATCACAAGTTGTTTACAAACCACATTCACAAAAATTAAAGTTTGAGTTAGTGCACATTCATAGCAAGAGTTTTTCTAGATGGGTGGTCATAATTTGTATTCAAAAAAATTATACTGAACGGCAAAGGACCATGACTTCTATGATTTTTTTTCGATCTCTACCGTGCACTCTTGATATACTCCATCTGTTCACTATTATAAGGTGTTCTAACTTTTTTTCCGATTCAGATGTGTATAGACGCATTTTAGTGTGTTTGTCACTCATTTCAGTTCGTATGTAGTCCATATTGAAATATCCAAAACATTTTATATTTATGAGCGGAGGGAGTATTACCAAGGTGTTGTTTTCACAGAAGTTCCTAACATTATATTTTTCTTCAAAATTGATGGTCCCCATGATTAGCAGGATTTCAATACTATAGGAATAGGAAAAACTCAATATTGTAATGTCATATCCACTAAAAAACAAAGGACTTCTTTTACCTATAGGATTTACCGATTTAGCCTGCCTGAAGTTTGTTCAAGAGGTTTGAGTGGGTATAAATTTCTTATGTGAGAAACCGTTTAGAAGTTTTTTTATATGGGAAGTAATAATCCTGGCGACCGCCGGACTCGGCTGGGGGCGGGGATGCCTGCTGGCCGGCGCGGGCATGCCAGGGCGGCAGTCCCAGGGACGCGGAGGCAGGGGAGTGCGGTGGCCGGCGGTTCCTGGCATGGGGGCTACAGGATGGCCTCGTTTCGGGCTCCGTGCTCACCCATATCTGGCCAGGACGGCGGCTTCCATGGGGGGCCTCCGCGCATGGCAGGCGGGCTGGGGAGTGGCTGCTCCGGCTGGCGTCCGTGGATCTGTGGCGGTGGCGGTGTGCCACGGATCGAGTGGGGCGGCGCGACAGCGTCACTCGAGGTGGTGGCAGAGAGATGTCCAGGTGATGGCGTGTTGGCCCGTGGATGTTAGGTGGGTGTTGGTTGGTGGCGGAGCGGCTCCGGAAAGTGGATCCTCGGTGTGAAAGCTGGGGCAGCAGCCCCGGAAAACCGTGCGGCAAGATGACGCCGTGGTCCAAGATCTTGGCGGCGTGTGGTTGTTGCCTGCCGATCTGTGGCTCGATGATGGCGACATGCTACTTCCCTCTCCACGGTAATGGCCCAAGGTGACAACTTTGCTCCCCCTTCCCAGTTTGCTATGCTCCGGAGACTTGATGAACATGGCTTGGAGAAATCTGTGCGCTGATGCGGCTGCGGGCAACGATGACGCCTGTGGGCGCCGTCTCCTTGCTGGAGGCGTTGTCATGGCCATGTCCATCCCCTGATGAAGCACCGGAGGAAACCCTAGGCTCAGTTCGCCGAGCCAGGCAGCGGCGGCGCGATGGCGTCGTCCTCTCCTTGGAGACGATGTGTAGGTGCTTGGGGTGTCTTGCGTGGAGGAGTAGCTGGTGTGGGTTGCCTCGTTTGCCTCGGCGACGAGGCTTTAGGCGCCATGTTATCACGTGTTGGTTGTTGCCATGGGCATGGGCATCCATGGCGCAATGTACTCCATCTTAGATGCCTTTTTTGAGATGTCTTCTTTGAGTTAGGCTAGCTCCTACTGTCCACTTGCCGATCTCCTAGGCACTATGAGTGGAGGGTGTGTTGATCTAGTTTGGTCTGGAGGTTGTGCTCCGAGGTGTTGGACCCGGATGTGACACGGCATGTGTGCTATGTGTTCTACCTCTTCGCCACTTATGGCTTGAGTTTGGACAGGGCAAGTAGTGTGTCGGTGTTGTCATGGTGGATGTGGATGCTAACCTCTTGGTGTAGCATTGTGCCGAAAGGCGTTGTATCAGTCATCTTGGCCTCTTCTTCTATGAATTTATGATATGCATGCTTATGCGTATTCTAGAAAAGTAATCCTATAAAATCAAACAACCCACATATGATTATTATTTTTTGTTAAGATTCTAAAACCTACTACGAAAATATTGTACGACAAGTGGTTGAGAGTTCAGAAACTTTTGCACATCAGGCCTTGTACAATGAAAGATGCTTAGGGAGGTGCTTAAAAAAATAAACCAAGTATTTCTGAATCATCAGTGCCTAATTATATAGGAGAGATGCTTAGTTAAGCGTCTACCCTGTACAAATAAGCAACAGTGCTTAAGAAAAGTCTGGTTTATTTCTCTAAGCACCTTCCTTAAGTACCTTGCATTGTACAAGGCCTGTGAAGGACCACAACAAGAGAGATGCTAAGAAAATTGTAGCTTTCGACGGAGACGAGAAACCCTTCCCTCCCCGCGCCGCCACCCGTGAGGCGGCCGGCGAGGGGCCCCAGATCCGCTCGCCGCGAGCCTTCCCTCCTCCTCCCTCCTCCCTCGCCGCCGCCAGGGGGCGCGGCCGGGCGAAGCCTGACCGTCGCCGGCGGCGGCGGGGCCTATTCTTCCCCCGGCGCGACGGG